>NW_026087082.1:0-96574 GCF_022539395.1 Myiozetetes cayanensis
GAAGGTTGCTGCATCTATGGCTATATCTTCTTATGCAGATTTTAGGGTGTTCTCTACATTTCTACCTTGAAAATGAGACTAAATAGGTTAGTGGAATTTAGGGGATTGATATGGGAATGGGTAACAGGGTTTGCTTTGTGTGGTTGGTGTGTTAAAGGGTAAAGGGATAATGTATAGCTACTTTAAAATCTACATTTACTATATAACTACTTCTAAAATCTACAAAATTTTAAAAAATCAAAACTCCAAGGTATCAGTCCCCTCTTTAGAGACTGGACAAAACTCAAAGATTTTGTCCAATCTCTACATCTAATCCTTTTCAAAAGAGATGATCAACATCTACAACATTGGTTCATGCAATGAGCTATTATACAAACACTGATTATGTACATTACTAATAGAAACAGTTGTGTCGTTGTTTGCGAGGACGACCAAAATAATAAAACTGGGCACTAGATGATGATGGTCTAAATTCAGCTTTTATTGCTCCATCCAGAATATTACATCTTGTTCTTCACACAGCTGCACTCACACACTCCGTCTGTAGAATCTTACATACTAACACTATTCTTAGCTCCGTTATCTATAATTTAACACTAACCTTCACATATGATTGGATGTTCACCTCTTATTTACATTCTTTCCTTGCTTGCTAGGCTCCACGGCCTTGCTGCATCCTCCGACAATTCCCCCTTTTTTTGTATTTGTGCCACAAAAATTGCCTGGGTCGTCCTTTGCAAATACGACACCAAACATGGCAACATCAGTAGCACAACTACAATAATAAGCAACACAAGCAACCTTGTTTTCCTATAGACAAAAGTCATTTTGATAGTTCCCCTCTACTAACAGACTATTTAGCCAATTCTGACCAGCATTAACTTGCAACTCTTTGATTCTTACTTCCAATCATTGAAGGTTAGCATGCATCAACTTACCATAATTAAATTTATATAATACATCCTCTTAAAATCTTAACACTCATAAAGCATTTAAGTTCACACACATAGATATCTATACAGCTTTTTTCATTCATACAGCTTTTTCCCAGTAATTCAGAAGGTGACCACCTTAATCACTCATCACTCACACATAGTTAGAATTTTTATTATATTTTTGCATTTCAACCACACATCTCAGATCCCAAGTATTACTGGCTATGTGCTTCTCAATCTGTCATCTCCGGTGGTCATGTTCAGCAATTCCACCTGTCTAGAAGAGGAATCAATACAAGGAACAAAAAGCTTAACAAACCTAAACGAAATTCATTTTTGATCCAGGACCTGTTTATGTGCATGCATATTCTCTTTCCCCTTTTTTTTTTTTTTTTTTTACTCTTCTAATTTAGCAGCTGCAGTTTCAGCAGTTCTGTTGCAATACTACAACTGCCGAGCCCTGCAGCTCTGGGTCCTCCGGGACCCTCCTCACTGCGGGCGGCAGGGCCCGATCCTGTCAGGTAGTAGCGTGCCCCGCTCTGGCTTGGAGCCCGCAGTGTCCCGGCTCCGCAGTTACCATGCGGCTGCATCAACAGCGGCCCCGCCCTCTCTTTGCTCCCAGCACGGTTCTGCATAGCTGTCCTGTTCTGTGCTGGCTCTCCACGCCACTGCTGTATCCGTGCCCTCTGGATGCCATATCTTTGATGTCTGAAATGCAGTAAACTCTCTCAGTTCCTGCCACTTCGAGTTGTTTCCACTGTTAACAAAAAGCTTACAAACCGTTCCTATTAATAGTTCAGTCAGTTTTAAGTAGTTATCGTGGCAGAAACAGATGAGAGCAGTCAGACAATTTTGCAGAGGGACTGAGTGGAAAAAATGACAAGCTCTGCCTCGGGACCACAACCAGTCTCGAACCCGGGACCCTGCAATTAAGAGTCCTATGTTTTACCGACTGAGCTAGCCGGGTTTCCTTTAGCTTGCATGGTAGCAGGAACAGTCCTAGTGAGGTCCTGCGTTTGAAAGGTTTCATACACCACTTACACAAGTTTTTGTTTTTCAGTCTTAGAGTAGCAATGCTTAACTCCATGTCTTCCATCTGTGAGTGACTGTTGTGAGGAAACTATAACTTGCAAAACAAACATATTTTGCCTCTTACTGAATTTTATTAACATTGGTAAAAGTTCAAAGAATGTTGTGGGCGGGCTTTACGGAATTCTGCAGTGAATGGTTACCATAGTGACCGTGTTTACATCGACATAGTTGTTTAAGTGCCGTCCTTTGTAGTGCGGTGTGGTGCGGGCGGGGGAAGGGGAGGGGGAGGCTCTGGGCCTCCGCCTTCCCGTGTCTTCCCAGCAACCCTCCATCTTGCCTCGCCCCCCGTCTCGACCCATCTTCAGCACACACTGCACGGGGATGGCGGGGGCGGGAATGGTTTTGATCGCGATCTGAGGTGGCCCCTGCCCCGGTTCGGTTGAGCTGGGCCGCCCCGCCCCGCGAGTCCTTGTCGCACAGCGTTGCTAGTCCATGCTACCTCCTCGCAGTGCCGCTTCGCTCTGCCCCCCCGCCCTGTGCCACTGCAAATCCCGCTCAGAACCGCCGTTTCTTTGAACTTCATGTCGTGAGTTGCCATCATCATTGTCACGCTGTCTAAGCAGGGTATTTCAAGTGCCAATCATGCACTTCCATCCGGACTCTAACTGGTCCCATCACGCCCCCAAAGTTCCCGGTGGCTCACCTGCCTCAGGTGTCAAGAAATCTCGGGTCCAGACCCGTTTTTCACAGCCGCCCCGCTGGTCTCAGCTACACCAGGCTCCGTCCTCACTGCACCTCGACCTGCAGTTCAGTTTCTCTCAGGGAATTATCTCAGATCCCTCGACTTCGTCTTCACCGCACTTCTACCTGTGGCCTCAATTCCTCAGGGAATTATCTCCGATTCCTCGACGGGGATCAAGTCCACTTTGACTCCATATCAGGGTGGGAGTCTCGTCAGTATTAGTCGTGATTCCTACTGGTTCGTAAAACTCGGGATTCACCAGTTGTCGTTGTTTGCGAGGACGACCAAAATAATAAAACTGGGCACTAGATGATGATGGTCTAAATTCAGCTTTTATTGCTCCATCCGGAATATTACATCTTGTTCTTCACATAGTTGCACTCACACACTCCGTCTGTAGAATCTTACATACTAACACTATTCTTAGCTCTGTTATCTATAATTTAACACTAGCCTTAACATATGATTGGATGTTCACCTCTTATTTACATTCTTTCCTTGCTTGCTAGGCTCCACGGCCTTGCTGCATCCTCCAACACAGTTGTTTTATCCAGGTCCAGTTTAGTAACCATGAAGTAAGTTTGTGGAGAATGTCTCCCAAACCCAATGAGGCATTGTCCAGAGATACATGATGTAGAATTTTGGTTTGGTTCCGAATTGCAGCCAAATTCATAGTGTAAATTTAGCAGTCACTTTCACGAAGAATATTAGGTGCATTTTACTAAAACCAAATGTAAATTAGGCTCTAAACTTAATTCATAGTTACCAACTGTACAGATAACATGCACAGTAGAAACAGTCTATGACACATCTTCTTCGTCTGAGTCAGGTTCTGCTTTGCTGATTGTTCCAGGAATTGAAGCTTTCTTAACTCTGGAGCAATGAAACCAGGGTCCTTTGCCAGCAACTTTGACGGTAGTGAGGGGAGTCAGCAGGACTTGGAATGGTCCTCTCCGCTTGACTCGCAGTGGGTCACTGTCCCACCATTTGACGTAGACCCAGTCTCCTGGTTGGAATCGATGAGCAGGGGTGTCCAATCCTATGGGCCTGGAAAGTTCAACGAATTTCTGGAGCTTCTGTAAAGTAGAGCCTAAAGCAATTAAATACTTTTGTAAATCAACTTTTCCTCTTGTGTGAATGTCCCCTAGAATGTGCGGAGCCTGGTATGGTCTTCCATACAATATTTCATAAGGACTTATGTTATCCCTCCGCCTTGGTTGGATGCAAATCCTCAGCAGAACTAGAGGCAAAGCCTGAACCCGTGACATGGATGTTTCCTGACAAATTTTACCAATTTGCATTTTAAGAGTGCCATTCATGCGTTCGACTTTGCCACTTTCCTGAGGTCTATAGGGAGTGTGAAGGTCCCATACAACTCCTAGGACACGACATACTTCTTTCACTATTTCTGCAATGAAATGTGTCCCTCTGTCTGATGACATTCCCAGAGGAACTCTAAACCTTGGAATTATGTGATTAAGCAAAGCTTTTACCACTTCTCTTGATGTGTTAGTATGACACGGGTAAGCTTCAGGCCATCCATTAAAAGTGTCAACCAGTACCAGTATGTATTTGTACCCCTCCCTTGGTGATAACAGCAAAATCTATTTGCCAATCATCTCCGGGAAGGTTCCCAGCTTTTGTTACTCCTAGCACCACCCTCTTGGTTGTATCAGGGTTGTTCTGCTTGAAGATTTCACACTTACTCACTATGGATTGCACAACTTCAGTCATTCCTGTCCCTATCATTACCTTCTGTAGGTGTTTTAGAAGGTTCTCTATTCCCCAGTGGGTAGCCTCATGTTCCTGCAGAGCTATTTCCCTTAGGAATGGGGGTGTGACCACAACCTGTCCTGCTGATGTAACAGCCCACCCACTTGCTTTGATTTCAGTTTTAAAGGATTTAATTAATTGGTGGTCTTTCTCATCATATTTTGGGGTGTACCCTGTCAAATCAATTTCTTTCTGTGGAACTACTGCTAGAATGCCTTTTTCTGCAACCCCTTTCACTCCCTGGTCAGTAAAATGATTTCCCAATTTGGGAATTGTTTTCCCCTTCTGATGAGTTCTGCAGTGCATAATAGATACCTTTTCTGGCTTCCAGATACTTTGAAGGAGTGCATGGATTTGGTCGGCATGTTTAATCCCACTGCCTTGGGCAGTTAGTAGCCCTCTCTCTTTCCAGATGGCTCCATGGGCATGTACCACACTGAATGCATACTTAGAATCTGTCCAGATATTCACTTTCTTACCTTTGCTCAGCTCTAGAGCTCTTGTCAGTGCAATCAGTTCTGCTTTTTGGGATGACACATCGACTGGCAAGGCCTTCGCCTCAATTACCTCGTCTTTGGTTGTCACAGCATACACTTTCATCCATTTTCCATCCCACATGAAGCTGTACAGTTCCCAGTCTGGGTTTTCCAGAGGCACATCCTTCAGGTCTGGTCTGCTGGAATAGGTCTCTTCTGTGGTCTGCAAACAGTCATGCTCAGGCACACTGTCAGTCAATGTTGAGGACAGAAACATAGCAGGATTTACAATAGATGTTGTTTTCAGGGTAACATCATCCTGTTCCAACAACACAGCTTGGTAATTAAGTATTCTGCTAGGGGACAGCCAGTGGCCCCCCTTTTGCTCAAGCACAGCTTTGAGCTGCATGGGGTACATACACGACAATGCGCTGTCCCAGGGTGAGTTTCCGGGCCTCTTGGATCAAGATAACACTCTGCCACAGCCCTCAAACACCCTGACCATCCTCGGCTGACACTGTCTAGCTGTTTGGAGAAGTAGGCCACTGCCCTTCGCTGGTTTCCCAGGGTCTGGGACAGTACCCCCAGAGCAACATTTAGTTACTCATATGTGAACAGTTCAAAAGGCTTAGTTAGGTCTGGTAGTCCCAGTGCTGGGGTTGACAATAAAGATTGTTTCAGCTGTTAAAATGCGGTTCTGGTTTCGTCTGTCCATGTAACAACTCCTTCCTTGGCTGCTTTCAGTGCTTCATATAGGGATTTGACTAGTAACCCATAGTCAGTTATCCACAGGCGACACCATCCCACCATTCCAGGAAAAGCCTGCATTTCTCATACGGTGTGGGGCTCTGGGAGATGACAGATGGCTTCTTTCTGATCTGTGCTGAGCCGTCGATGTCCACGATAGATTTCAAGCCTCAGGTAAATGACTATTTCCTTTGCAATTTGTGCTTTCTCTTTTGAGACCCTATACCCACTTAGTCCCAAAAAGTTTAAAAGACTTACAGTGAGTTCGATGCACTGCTCTCGACTTTTGGCAGCAATTAGTATGTCATCTACATACTGCAGGATAACTCCTTCTGGCTGTTGCCTTCTCCAGTCCTCCAGTTCTTTTGCCAGTTGGTTTCCGAATATTGTCGGGCTACTTTTATAGCCTTGTGGTAGGACCACCCATGTGAGTTGGGTTCTTCTCCCTGCCTCAGGATTTTCCCATTCAAAAGTAAAAAGCTCCTTATGCACGGGAATGCAGAAAAAAGCATCCTTTAGATCAAGTACAGTAAACCACCCTAATTCCTCTGTTAATGTGGTTAATAAGGTATAGGGGTTCACTACTAAAGGGTATATATCCTCAGTTATTCTGTTGATTGCCCTCAGATCTTGGACTAACCAATAGCTCTTACCATCTGTCGTGGTTTTAGCTAGCTCTCATAAACCAAATGAAGAATTTTCTCCCTTCCCCCCTGGTTATCAAGATAAACACTTCAGAATACAAAAGACCTAGCCCCATGGCTGATGGCCGGACATTAGTTTCCTAGGAGACAAGGCAGATAAGGACTTGCACTTTATTTTTTTCTCTTGTCTTCTGGGCAACGAAGTGGGAGGAGTTGGGGGGGGGTTACAGTGTGTGGCTGGGGCTGGAATGGCAGGACATGTGGTCGGAGGAGAAGCTCCCTACTGTCTCTTTTTGCCCTGAACCATTGCCAGTTGCAGTTTTTTGCCTGAGGTGGATTCTAACTAGTCAGAGATCGTGAATTTTCTTCCGTTGGGAGAACTTTCTGCTTTATTTTTTCCTTCCCCCTTCCCCCCCCCATTCCCTCTCTCCTTTCCCAGTGTGGGAAGGGAAGAGGAACCGAGGTTTTTTTAGTTTTTGGTCTGTTTTTTTCCTTCCCTCCGACATACCTGGAGAGTATTGGGTTTTTTTCCCCATCCCACAGGGCGGTGACTAGGGATCCCACAGCGCTGCCTGGTGACGGGCACTGGACATTACAAGTTCTGCTCCTCCAGTGATCCAACAGTGCCACCTGGTGACTACAATAGGACACTACAAGTTCTGCACCTTCAGTGACCCAACAACGCCACCTGGTGAATGGGACAGGACATTACAAATTTTGCATCTCCAGTGACCTGACGGCGCCCCCTGCTGACGGTGGTTGGAACTGTTTAATTTTCCTTTTGCCGGTTTATCGGTTTTGTTCTTGAAGGGGATTATTGGTGGGTATAGGAGTATTGCTTGGTTGTTTTACTTGGGTTTTTTCATGTTCCTGTTAATGCACACATACCTTTTAATAAAGGGTTGTTATTTTCCCTTTTCCATAATTTGTTTTCCTTCAATCGGAACCTCTTAATTTTGGATTTATAATTGCTTAGAAGGAGAAGTTTGGATCTTTTCCTCCTAATCCATCCTCAGCAAAAGACCCTTGTCTCATTTAAACTGGGACACCATCAATTTTTTTCACTGGAAGGATGGGGGTGTTATATTTGGACTCACATTCTACCAACAGGTCAAATTTGAGAAACTTTTCAATTATGGGTGCTAAACCTTGATGACTTTCTAACTTCAAGAGGTATTTTTGTCTTACTGGTGCTGCTCCTGGCTTGAGCGTGATGCTTACGGGTTCTGCTCGTATGGACCTCCCAGGATAATCACTAGCCCACACTATAGGGATGACAGCATTCTCAACCTCTACAGAGATCTCTCCGTGGTTCGCCTGTATAAAGAAGGCAGCTGTCTTGATATATTTAGTGTCAGGGATAATAACTTTTATTCCCCCCCCTTACAGAATTTAATTTCAGCTTCCAATTTCTCTAATAAATTTCTACCCAATAAAGGCATGGGAGAATTTGGCATATAGAGGAATTGATGGGTTACCCAGTGTTTCCCTAATTTAAATCTCAAAGGTTTGAAGAAAGGCCTGGTTTCACTTACCCCTGTGGCACCAACCACAGTTACAGTATCATGACTCAGTTTCCCTTCCAAGGTGTTTAACATGGAATATACAGCACCTGTATCAACTAAAAATTCCACATCTTCTCCCCCCAGCTTAGCTACAACCAGAGGTTCTGCTGGGGTAGAATTCTCCGGTCTCCTTCATGCATTCTGGTTTACAGTCATCTGGGAGGTTGGAGGAGGGGGTGGAAATTCACTTCTCCTCTTCGAGTCTGGACAATCTCTTCTCCAGTGCCCCTTCTTTTTACAGAAAGAACATAGATCATTAGCCCTATCATGTTGGTAATTGGATCTATAATCTTCACAGTGGACACTGTGTTTGCAATGTTTTTGGTAGTCACCATCCTACTCCAGTACCTTTCCTCTGCCTTTTTGATCTCTATTTTGATAGACTGTCCAAACTATATTCAATAAGTCACCAATATTCTTGTCCTCACCCACCTTCTGTAACTTTTTCCTTATATCATCTGCAGATTGGCCTATAAATAAATAGACCAAGTGCTTTTTCCCTGACTCTGATTCTACGTCTATGTCTGTGTACTTTCGTATGGTCTCTTTTAACCTGTTCAGAAAATCTGTAGGGGATTCATTTTTACCTTGTTTCACTTCGTACATCTTTGACCAATTAATTGCCTTCAGAACTCCATGTTTAAGACCTTAAACCACTCAGCTTTGATAGCGTTTCAATGCTTCCCTTTTTTCTGGTATATTGGGACCCCACTTGGGGTCCTCTAAGGGGAACACATAGTTCTCCTTGAATCTGCCCAGATGTTATGAATGACTCAGTTGTACTCTGGGCAGCTCGCTTGACCATGTCTATCTCAGTAGGATCTAATAATGTTTCCATTATTGCCTCCAAGTCGTCCCAATCTGAATTTTGTGTTTTTATTGCTCTCTTCACATAGCTAGCCACTCTGTCTGGATTACCTCTATATGCTCCAACTGACACTTTCCACAGTTGCAATTCAACTAGAGAAAAAGGAATTTTTATCAAAACTGGACCCTGGTTGCTCATGGTTTGCCTTAAGGGAGCTTTTACTGCAGGTTTTTCCTTTTTTGCCCTTGTTCTCCTAGTCACGGGGTTGGGATCTGACAGAGCTTCCTGTACTCTTCTTCTTGTCTTTGGTCTTACTACAAGTGGTTTTTCTTCCCCTTCCCACGAGCTATCGTTTGATTCATCCTCAGAGACTTCTGTGCCTGTATCTGTAAAATCAATATCCCGAGTTTTAACGTTTGCACTTGAGGAGTCAAAAGGGGGAAGACCCCGCCTTTTCTTCCTGTCGGCAACTGAGACTGACTTTCTTCTTTTTAATCTGCTCCTCCCTCGATGATGTGCTTCCAAGCCCTGGTTCCCCCCTTCCGCAGTAGTATCAGGCGGTGCTGACGGGGTGGGGGTGGGTTCATCCCCGCCCCTCATGGCGGAGCTAGAGGGTCCTATGTCAACCAGAGCGGGGACCCCGGCTGCAGACACCGCCCCTGTTCCTCCTCCCACAGTCCCGAGGTCTGAGCCTCCCGTCCCCGTTGCCACGGTAACCACGCCTGCGCTTGTCGCCCCCGGAGCAGCCCAGGCGGGGGCCATCGCCCCCCCGCCTTCACCAGCAGAACCTGCGACCCCGGTCGGGATCGGCGCTGCCGAGCCGGCTGGCGCCAGAGCTCCCGATGCAACTGGGGCAGAGGTTGCCCCGGTCCCCGCCGCTCCCAGGGGTCCGACAACACCCGGAGCGGCACCAGCTCATCCCACCACTGCCCCCGGAGCTCCCAAAGCGACCGGACCCGGTACCGCAGATCCAACCAACCCTGCCGAGCTGGCAGGACCCGCCCCAGGGCTTATCCTCACTCCTAATGGACCTACACCTACCGCACCCACGGCCGGACCCAGGAGGGGTCCTGGGCTTGCTATTCTCATATCTGGGGGAATTAAGAGGTCCAATTCTTCATTTCCAGGGCTTTCAATATTGATTTGACTGATAGGATCACGCTTAACAAGATTATTCTTTTCCTTTTTCTCCTCTAATGACATTTCTGGGAGTTCTGTTTGTATCTGAACTTTATGTCTCTTATATTCCTTTCTCAATTTCAGATGGGTTAAGAAAAAATAAAATAACTGCATAATGCAACTCAGACCACCTTTCCTCCTTATGAAGGATTGTCATAAGATGCAGCACTGTATTGATCTCAAAAGAGCCAAATTTCGGCCACGCTAATCCTCTAATTTGCCTGTTGCAAGGTCAAACATCCATAGAGAGTCTAGTTAGCTCCTGCCTTTTTAAAGATGTTTCAGGACCAGTTAAATCATCCCAATACCATAAAAGCAAAGCAAGGGGCGTCCCCTCTGGAATTTTTTCTTTAGCTTGTACACATCCCATATTAGCAAACAACAGACGAGAAAAACAACAGATCTAAGCCTAGAACTCACAACCTCACACACACTGTATAGGCTCTCTATTCAAACACCACCAGGTTCAGGCAGAAGGCAGTGTTTCAACATGGGAAGATGTCCTCCTCCTTTTGCGGCCATGCCTGGCCAACAAGAAACACGACACCCTCCTACCTGCCCTGACTGAAACTTCCCGGCAGTTCCACTGCCCGCCCCAGCAAAAATCCCTTTGCCAACAGACTGGGAAAACACAAACTCTTGCAACTTTTTGGCCCAAGTCCAAGTCTCCCTTCCCAGTCCCACCATATTCCCTAGCCCTGGGGAAAACTCCTTCCCGCAGCTGCTAATTAAAATTCTCTAGGAGTTTTTCCTTATCTTACCTCCATGTGCGATTCCAAGAAGCTGGGCTCCCTGAGATCGGAGCAGGAATTCTGCAAAATATGCCAGCTGAGGAAGAAATCCCTGCAAAACGGAATGTCCCCCGATCCAGAGGAGTCACAGGTTCCGATGTTCCCCATGCGAGCCACCAAAACTGTTGCCTAAAAGGTTGTGGAGGAAAAAAAAGACTCCAGGTCAAATTAGGAAGGAGATAAGATAGGGATACAAAGGCTTTAATGAACCCCCAGGCTTCCAGGAATACCACCACTGTGCGCCCCCGAATACAGGTGTTTACAATTTTTATAATGATTTTCACCCAATCCCCGTCCGACCACCGCTCAGGTTCTACCCCCCAACACGCCTCTCAGGAATTGAGTCTGGGGGCATTTTGGGACCCCTTTTTCTTCATCTTTCTCAGAGCACATACTGTTCTTGGAGGCCTTCCAGAGCTCTAGGTCTGAAGGTTGTTGCATCTATGGCTATATCTTCTTATGCAGATTTTAGGGTGTTCTCTACATTTCTACCTTGAAAATGAGACTAAATAGGTTAGTGGAATTTAGGGGATTGATATGGGAATGGGTAACAGGGTTTGCTTTGTGTGGTTGGTGTGTTAAAGGGTAAAGGGATAATGTATAGCTACTTTAAAATCTACATTTACTATATAACTACTTCTAAAATCTACAAAAATTTAAAAAATCAAAACTCCAAGGTATCACCCTTAATGTATTTGAAAAAGTCTTTTTATTGTTCCCCCCCATTTCTGGCCAACTTCAACTCTAGTTGAGTTTTGGCTGCATAAATTTTCTCCCTACAGTGGCATACAGCATCTCTGAATTCTTCCCATGTCACTTGACCTTGCTTCCACTGGGCATACACCTTCCTTTTTTGCCTTATGTCCAAGAGAAGATTCCTGTTCATCCAAGTTGTCCTTCTGCCTCACCTGCTTTACTTCGGACATTTGGGAATTGCCTACTCCTGTGCCCTTAAGAGGTAATGTTTGAAAAAGCACTGATGGACCCCAGCACCTGCAAAACATTTTCCCAGGGGACCTTACTGACTAGTTCCCTGAGTAGCCTGAAGTATGCTCTACTCATGTCCAGAGTTGAGGTTTTGCTGGCACTTTTCATCCTGTCAACCTTGTGAACATCATCCCATTGCTCATTATTGGTGAGCCTGGTTTTGTCCCCTTCCCCCTTCCAAGCTAGTTTAAAGTTCTGTCAACAAGCCCCACTAGCTCCTGTGCTAGAACTCTTTTTCCCCTCTTGGATAGGAGCATCCCATCAGGTGTCAGTAAACCAGGTGTTGAGTAGATCATCCTGTGGTCAAAAAACACAAAATTTTTCCAATTACACCAACCTTGGAACCACTCATTGACCTGATAGATCTACCTATTCTTAGCAATATTATTCCTTGTTACTGGAAGAATCGATGATTCTGTGCTCCTGATCCTTCTACTAATCGTCCCAGGGCCCTGAAATCTCCTTTGATTGCCCTTGGACTTCTCTTTGTTATTTCATCGCTGACAGTTTGAACAACCAATAACAGATTGTAATCAGAGTGCCTTACTAGACTGGAGAGTTTTTCAGTAATGTCCCTTACCTGAGCCCCTGGGAGACAACAGACCTCCCTGTGAGTTGGGTCATGTCTGTAGCAATAATATTAATATAATAAATAAAGGGTCCTAGGGACCGGAGAGACACCAATGTGGTGTATAGCAAAAGAGATCCTTTATTGAAAGAGACAAAAGCTTAAGTAGTAGTTTCAAATGGTAACACGTCATAACATATGACCTTCTTAGCCAATCCTAAACAATCATTCCACTGTACATGTGTGATAGAGTAAGAACTATAACTCCCAGGATGCCTTACTGGCACCCATTCTGTAACCCAAAACTCCATATCTCCCATCTTTATTGCAACAAGATACAGAACAGTGCAATTTTAAAATCCTTTAGTTAACTATCTTTTAACAAAACATTTTTCATTTGACAAAGTAACTTTATTACTTGTATTACCTTATGGACTTGCAAATTGCAGCAAGTATTTACTTAAACCTTATTTACCTAAGGGTTTTATGCAACTAACAAAGACTTTATTAAACAAAAACCTTATTTATCTAAGGATCTCATGCAACTGGGTAGAACAAAAACTTTTATTATGTGAGGATCTATATATAACTGGGGAAAACTTACTTTTATTTCAAGAAAAAAAGGGTTAGGGGAGGAACGTCTTGTTCTCAACTGTCCTCTATTAGGGTGATGTGGCAGAGGTAGTGTTTGTTGTGTGAGTGTGCTTGTTTCAGGCATATGACATAAGGTGCATTTTGGTTCACGTACATTCATATGTTCACACACATTCATATGTTCACACAATCTCTCTTTCTCTCATTCTGGAGACCGCCTCAATCTCTCCTCATTCATGCATATCTGTAATTGTTATTTTGTCTTTATTTTTCAGCCACACATTTTAGATTTCAAGTAGTAATTGGTCATGAGTTTGTCAGTTTGTCATTTCTGATATTCATGTTCAACAACTGTACCTGTTTTAAAAGAGAATTAGTATAAAGAATATATAGGTTTAACAAATTTAAATGAGATCTGTTTTGATCCAACACCTGCTTATGTGCATGCATATTCTCTTTTTTGTTTTGAACACTGAAAGTTAATGAATTCAAAGATATAATACTGGTAAGTAACGTCTGTATTTCTGAGTTTGTACCTAGAAAAATGAATACATTAGTCACTATTACAATTTGTTAACACAACTTGAAATCCAGTGTCTTCTGTGAGAAGTCAGTTTAAGTTGGTCATTCTAAGTCATCTCTGGTTGCTGAGGTGTAGGCAGTCTTCAACTTTTGTCTAGTTGCTTCTTCTAGTTGCTCTTCACCTTTAATAAAAAGCTTGCAATTTTGTTATTAATAGTTCAGTCAGTTTAAAGTGATTATTGTGGCAGAAATAGATATGAGTTAGGTAATTTCACAGTTTTTTTGCAGTTGAAGGCTTAATGATGATTTTTTGTTGATATTGTATACACTTTTTTGGGATAACAGAATATTTGCATGTATTAATTTATAAAAAATATAAATTCTTAAAGACGCTTATTACATTACTTAAACAAGATAGTTATAACAGTTAAACCTATGTAGATGCATTTATGAACTTAACAATTTCAAGTAACATTTAGTAATTTTTACTTAATTTAAAGAAAGCTACAGAGGAGTTAGAAACTTTTAAAATGTATTAACAAGGCATTGTTGAAATTTTTCTCTTTTATCAGCATAAACACATAGCTAAAGGCAGTTCTTGTAGGGAAAAACATTTCAGGGAAAAACATTTCAAGGAAGTCTTTTTCATTACAATTTTCATTAAATGAGTTGAATGCTTTGTAGAGGATATGTGTTTGCCCAGTTTGGAAAAACTGAACTTAATAGAGGGATTTAGGTCAAAGGATATTTATTATTCACAGGTTCTAGTTTGATTTCTAAATGGGGGTTTTATAGAGCTGAGAGGGTCTTTCTTTTTTTTTTTTCCTGGCAAAAACTGACTTTGCTGAATAAGATATCTTGGAATTAGGCATCTAATTAAATTATTCTACACAAAAAATTTTCTAGTAATTTCTAAAGACTTGTCTGTAAAAAATATAATAATGAAATGGTGTTACACTAGGTTTGTATGTTTGTTGGTGCGGCTAGTACAGCTAGTTCTGGCACTAACTGCTTTGTTTCAGCACTTTCCATGGTGGGGGGGGGGCAGTCACCCTCCCCCCTGGGAGTCCTGGTGCTAGTTACGGCCGTCGGGTTTTGGCTTGGCACGGCGCCGCACTGCGTCACCCAGAGCCGCACTGCTGGTTCCGGCTTGGGACTTGTCGTGCGGTTGTAGCAATACAGAATTTTACAAGCGGTTTTGATTTTGCTTTGCTTGGCCTGCACTGCCGCCATCGGCTCTGGTTACAATGCCGCATTGGAGCTTTGGCGTAAGCCTGCGCCGCTGCTTCTGCACTGCCGCGGATGACCTGCCGTGCCGCATGCAACTCCATGGAGCCCCGTACTGTTGCCCGAAACAGGAACACAAACCAACAGAGTGTCAGTTTATGCGGTGCTTTATTCAGGGCCCGGGAAACCTGAGGACTAGCGTCCCAAGTCAGGATTCCAAAGACCCTCATGTCGACTACATCTTTTATACCTTTAACAAACAAAGCTCCATGATTGGCTCACACATCAAAGCAAATATACCAGTTATACATAAACTTACATATATCATCCTGAATACAATCAACTGTTACCTCTCCCCTCTAACATATTGTGTAACTAACTCCCACCACCAGACTAAATCCTATTTCTAATTACAAATCATCTTGTACCGGTTCTGCATGCTTGACTTAATCCTTTTAGTATTGTTTCTTCGGATCAGCACATTCCTGACTCATAAGTCCCAGGTGCTCCTGGCAGAGCCTCTTTCAGGCCTACCCTGCAAAGCAAACCTCTGACCAAACTACTACTAGTGCTGTAGTCACTGCAACAGTACCATGCACAGTTTCACACCGCACGCCCTCTCGGTCTTCACCAACATCGCACCACCACCTCGGTGCACACCCCGCGGCCACCTGCATTGCCCCCACGTGCCGTCGTGAGCCCTGTTCTCGGTCTGCTCTGCCGTTGCTGCCGAGAGCTCCACCAACCCCGCACTCCGCACCTGCCGCTGGCACCGTCCTTCTCTACTTGCGGTGCCTGTGGACACCCCTCACAGTTCTGCGCGGTCACTGTTTGCACACTACTGCCCATGACCCACGCACCCCACAACACCCAAACCCTGCGCCCTCCTGTAGAATCGCCACCGCTCCCTCCAACTTCGCACCACGCACTCCGCAGGCACCACCCCACTCCACGCCTTTTTTGAACATTGCGCTGTTGCCGTTTGTAAGCACAGTAGTTGTTGTTCAGTTACGGGCTCTCAGTGCAAATTAAGTTCCCCGCATGCCTCTAGAGAGGCACCCTACAAGGTGGTCACGAGACAGGAAGAGAAGGTACCACTTTCTGCTCTCGACATGGGTAAAATGCCCAAGTTTGACGTGGCTGCCGCGTGTCTATAACTTTGCAATGGCTTGGGGACTCAAAGTCTGTCCCCTTCCAACAACCAAAAAACTCGTGACACACACCCTCCTCCTGAAACCCACGCATCCATGGAAATTCGGCCCAAAAAGGCATATTTTGGGGCTTTTCTTCTGTGTTCTCAGCGCTCCCCCCCCCCTTCCATTGTCCAGTATTTCGTGGAGTTTCATGCCCGCTAAGGGGTTTGGGGAGGGGGGGAGATTTAAAGTTTTTCTCCATGGATGCGTTTGAGTTCTCTTGTGAGGTTTTTAAAGTGTCCACTTTTTTTATCCTTGTTTTTTCTCTGTTTCTCCATTTTTCTTCCCAAGAAGTTTTAGTAAGGATTCTGATTAACAGAAATCCTAGTACAGTTATTTTTATAAATTTTAAAAGTCCAGTGACTTTATCTTTGTTAATTTGTCCTCAAAGTCTCCTTAATATTAAGCTTAAGGCTTTTGCATTTTTGTCTAATTCGTGTGAATTAGTAGTTCCCATTTTTCGGCCTCTCACTTGGGACACAGACGCAGTTTTTTCTTCTTACTTCTCGAAAGCTTGTCTCTTCAAATATAGGAGTTGTTCCTACCATCACAGGCTTTTTGTGTGCACTTTTTCTCCAAGCTCATCCGCAGTTTTTCCCGCCAAGACCCATCAGAGGTTTTTTCTTTACTCTGGTACCTAGCGTTCTTTGCTTTTTTCCGGCAAGTGTTCATCAGTGCTAATTTAACTTGGTACCTAATGCTTTCTATACCTTTTCCCTGATTCAGGGCACCATATGTAGCAATAATATTAATATAATAAATAAAGGGTCCTAGGGACTGGAGAGACACTAATGTGGTGTGTAGCAAAAGAGATCCTTTATTGAAAGAGACAAAGGCTTAAATAGTAGTTTCAAATGGTAACACGTCATAACATGTGACCTTCTTAACCAATCCTAAACAATCATTCCACTGTACATGTGTGATAGAGTACTTAAGAACTACAACTCCCAGGATGCCTTACTGGCACCCATCCTGTAACCCGAAACTCCATACATGTCTGCATATCAGACCCTCTGTTCCCCTCAAGAAGGGTGTCTCCTATTACAACTACCCTTCTTTTCCTGTTAACCGAGAAGGTCGTGATGCGGTGTACAGGTAGTGTTGTTTTAGGAGGCCCCTCTTCCCCAGAAGGACCTTCACCCACCTCATCAGTTGTCTGACCTTCCAGAGCCTAATGCCTGTTGTAGAAGGTACTGGTCCTACCTGTCAAATTTTGTCATTATTATTGTTTCTGTTACCTCGAGTTGTGTCAAAGATTAATTATACAATGAACAGTAGGAGTTCAAGTGTTGATAGCCAGGAAAAGTAGTGAGGCTTATGAGCCTTACCTTAAGGACAAATCTCATAACCTCAAAGCGGATAAATGATATCAAGCCCCTCAAAATTGGAATCACACTTTGCACTTTTGTTTAGCTGTTAATCAGTAGCTATAGTTGGACAGTTATGGTTAAGCAAATCAGTTCCACAGCAACCCATGCTAATCTGCGCATGATGGTCTCATCTCTCCTCCCTGTCCCTGTCTCCTCCTTGCAATAAATTCAGTACTCAGTGAAATCCCCATGAGCTGTTGCGATGACTAAAATGGTAGAAAAACATCCAAGGTTTTGGCCTACATGGTCAGAAAAGGAACTGCTAGCAGAAATACAAGTCAATATGGATATTGTCCATCAGCTGAGTTCAATATAGTAATCAATTCAGTCTCCCTCTAAAGCTGACTGAAACAGATCAAGTTTCTTCCAGGGTCATAAATCTACTTTCCCCTCATAAATCCCATGATTTGACTTCAAATACAATTAAGAAAAATCTACTTTAATCTAATCCTGTTTAAACAGGACTATATGCTGTATTGCAAATTCACCAAAAAATCAGGCAAACATAGAGAGAGGAATTGCAGTTCTCTGAAGATGGATGGTTTGAACTGTAGTATCTCTTCACCCACATTTGCCACACAGTAGCTTCGTTTGTGCTTCTCTCACAAGAGTACACATATAAACTGAAAACCACCCTCACCAATATGCTTTGAGGAAAAAAAATATTAACTAAATGTACAATGTGAATAAAATCTAAAATTAAAACTCAACCAATAAAGTGGAGTGCAAATATGCATACTAAATACACATCTGTAACATTTTTACAACACTTTTCAGATACTCGTTGGATTTTAGATAAAGGACCTGAGAATCATTACCTCCATTGTTACAGTGGAAAAATGATACTGAAAAAAAGAGAAAATATTTGCTATGATAAGGGTCCCTTTCTGGTTCCTTGTCTAATTTTATCCTCTAGGTCATGTTGCCTCCATTTATACAACTTTTGTTATTGAACCATTAGAAAGAACTATAGGAAGAAGTCCTGACTATCTGGGGAGGTCCCAGTTGACTAGAAGTTAGCAAATATGACACCCATCTACAAGAAGGGTTGAAAGGAGGATCTGGGGAAATTCAGACCTGTTAGCCTGACCTCAATGTTGGGGAAGGTCATGGAGCAGATCATAATGAATGCCAACATGTAGAGAAAAACCAGGGGATCAGGTCTAACCTGCATAGGTTTAGGAAAGGCAGGTCCTACTTGACCAACATGGTCTCCTATGACAGGGTAACCCACTTAGTGGATGAAGGAAAGGTTGTGGATGTAATCTACCTAGATTTTACTAAAACCTTTGACACTGCTTCCCACAACATTCTCCTGGAGAAACTGTCTGCTCATGGTTTGTATGGGTGCACTGTTTGCTGGGTAAAAAATCTGGATGGATGGCCGGGCCCAGAGAATGGTGGTGAATAGAGTATATTCCAGTTGGTGGCTGACCACAAGTGGTCTTCCCCAGGGCTCAGCATTGGGACCAGTCCTGTTTAATATCTTTATCAATAATCTGGACAAGGGCATTGAGTACTCCCTCAGTAAGTTTGCAGATGACACCAAGTTGGGTAAGAGTGATGATCTGCTTAAGGGTAGGATGGTTCTACAGAGAGATCTGGACAGGCTGAATTGATGGGTCAAGGTCATTTGTATGAGGTTCAACAAGACCAAGTTCTGGATACTACACTTCTGTCACAACAACCCCATGCAACACTACAGACTGGGCACAGAGTGGCTGGAGAGCGACCAGGCAGAAAGGGACCTGGGGGTTCTGACTGACAGGAAGCTGAACATGAGCCAGCAGTGTGTCCAGGTGGCCAAGAAGACCAATGGTATCCTGGCTTGTATCAGCAATAGTGTGGCCAGAAGGACTAGGGAAGTGATTGTCCCTCTGTACTTGACACTGGTGAGGACTCACTCGGAATCCTATGTCCAATTCTGGGCCTCTCACTACAAGACATACATTGAGGAGCTGGAGCATGTCCAAAGAAGGGCAATGAAGCTAGTGAAAGGACTAGAGCACAAGTCTTATGAGGAGCAGCTGAGGGAGTTGGAGTTGTTTAGCCTGAAGAAAAGGAGTCAGGACAGACCTTATTGCTCTCTACAACTACCTGAAAAGAGGTTGTAGCAAGGTAGATGTTGGTCTCTTCTCCCAAGTAGTACAGGATACGACAAGTGGAAACAGCCTCAAGTTGCGTCAGGGGAGGTTTAGGTTGGATATTAGAAAAAATATTTTCACCAAAAGGGTTTTCAAGCATTGGAACGGGCTGCCCAGGGAAGTGGTTGAGTCACCATTCCCAGAGGTATTTCAAAGATGTGTAGATGGGACACTTGGGGACACAGTTTTGTGGTGGATTTAGCAGTCTTATGTTAATCATTGGACCTGATGATCTTAGGGGTCCTTTCCAACCTAAATGATTCTATGAGATTGAAAACACATGAACAAGGAAGAATAAGTTAAAAGAAATTTACCATTAAGCATTCTCATGGTCTTGTCAAAACAACAGCAACAACCCCCAGAAACCTAACTGAAGGAAAAAAAAAAGAAAGTAAAATTAAGTAAATATATGTCTCAATTTGACAAGACAAAAGTGTTTGCTAAGGAGAGTGAGTTATGATCAAAACCAATCTCCCTCCTTTAAGTAATTGTAAATCTGAAATTAAGAGGCTCCAGTCAAGGAAATATGGAGAAAGAAAAAATAAGAGCCATTTATTAAAGGATATATATGTATAGGTAGCACAGCAAAAGAACAAAACCAAACAACACTCCTGAACCCAAGATTCCCACCAAAAACAATTCAGTACCCTTTCGACGCAATTCTAACCATGATCATCAGGGGGTGCTGTTGGATCACTGGAGGAGCAGAGGCAGCAGTTGCTCTATAGTGGTCAATGGGGGCGCTGTTGACGAACCCCACATGGTCAATGGCATACCTCCGCTGTGTTGGCTTGGTTCAAGACCCCAAGGTGGTCCCCACCCCTCAACTCCAAAAGAGGCAGCTAGCAAGGGACCGGAGTGTCACTCTGTCCAGTAAAGAGCAGGGAGACCCAGGAAGAAAGGGAAAAACTCACAAGATGCTGGTAGTCTCCGTGGCAGCAGAGGTGGGGTGGGGTCTTGCAGGGGGCTCTAGGGAAGCATTCGGTCAAGATGGCATGCACTTCTCCGATGAAAACCGAGCAGTGGGCAGGAAAGGGAGAGAGGAGGCAAACCTAGGCCCAGAAGCAGCCAGATGACCTCCCCGGTGGAACTTTTTTTTCTCCACCCCTCACCCCCATCCGCCCCCATCCCCCTTCCCGTTCCTCCCTTAAACTCCTGTCCCTCACCCCTAGGGAGAGAAAAAAGAATGCCAAACCCCCACCCTTGGCCTCAGCAGAGGGAAACAAAAGAGTCCTGCCTCTTGACGAGAGGAGTTGTTTAGCATATCAACAAGACAGTCATTAAGGTCTAAGCAGAGCAATCTCCAAAACCTGAAAAACTCATCTCCACCCTCAGCCAAGTAGTAGGTGTGAAAAAATTACCAGAAGCTAAGGAAAAAAAAAAAAAGAAAACCTATGACAATATATTTGGCTATTACACAGTCAGTGACTAACTCTTTCCTTGGATTTAAACATTTTTCATTAGCAACCCAGCTTTGGTGGTTCACTTAGCAAACAGTGTCCTGGTTTATCACAAGGGAAGGTAATCTTACACGTTTGGGTGGCTTGTATACAAAGATGGTCACTTTCTAATTTCAGTATATGACATTGTAATTGTCAGGCTAATGTTCAGTTGAATCCTTTGAGAGATGGCATATTAACTGGAAGAAAAATGAAAAAAAATATCAAGGAACTCCATATTTAATAGATGAAATACATAAAATTCCTCGAAATACATAGACGTATGTAATGGCCAGTCTTCGCAAGCGAAGATCCGGGGAAGGTCTTTTACACCTTCCAGCATTGGATTTTTAGGTGAGACACAGTGTGCGCGGAACTGAGCCCACCCTTTAATCCTAAGGTTCATCTGCCGGGGCCAAGCGAGCTTGGACGGTGGCAGCGAGGTCCTTAGGACGTAGATGGGTTGCCTTTTTGGGCTAACGAGCTCCATCTGCCCGGGGAGTGTCCCTGACCGGGAATCGAACCCGGGTCTCGGTGGTGACAACGCCGTGCCCTTAACCACTAGACCACCAGGGGCTCCCGATAGACGTATGTATATTTTAAAAAATACATGCATTATCATCATGGTTAGGCTTCGCGAACGAAGATTTGAGAAGGGCTCTACCCATGCTTGCTACAAGCTCGCTGATGGCTAAAAAGGCCAATGCGAGATAGACAAGTCCAGTTGCAGAAGGCACAGCAGAAAGACTCCCCAGGTGATATCGACAAGACGCGATTCTTTCTGTGTTGTCTTTTCTCCTCGAGAGTGATCCTGCATGTGTTCTCAAAAGCAACAGCAGCATTATAGATGGTGTGTCTCCACGCCTCATGACTGGAGGCCAGAGTAGACCAATGGTGGTGATCAATATGGCCAAGGCTGAGGGATTGTTTCAGGCAGTCCTTGTATCTCCTCTTTGGGGCTCCTCTCTTGCGGCAACCAGTGGCAAGTTCCCCATAGAGCACGATCTTAGGGAGGCAGTAGTCCTGCATCCTGGAGACGTGCCCTGCCCAACGCAACTGTGTTCTCAACAACATGGCCTCAATGCTCGTGACTGCTACCTGTTCAAGGACAGACGTGTTGGTCACATAGTCAGTCCAGTGGATGTTTAGGATTGTACGGAGGCAACGGTGATGGAAGTGTTCTAAGAGACGCAAGTGGTGGCGGTAAATGACCCATGATTCGGACCCATATAGAAGAGTAGACAGTACAACAGCTCTGTAAACGCTGATCTTAGTACTTTTCTTCAGGTGTTTGTTTTGCCACACTCTTTTATGTAGTTTACCAAAAGCTCTGTACACCTTTGCTAACCTGTTGTCTATTTCTTCATCAATCTTACCGTCTGAGGAGATGATGCTTCCCAGGTAATTAAACTGCTGAACTGATTTGAGCTCTGTTTCACCAATGGTGATATGGGGATGATGGGAGACTTCCTGAGGTGCAGGTTGATATAAAACTTCTGTCTTCTTCAAACTGACTTCCAGTCCAAAAAACTCAGTAGCCTCTGTAAAGCAGGATGTTAAATGCTGCAGAGTTGCTTCTGTGAGGGCGGCATCATCAGCGTAAAGTGATGGATTTAAGGTCTTAGTGTGGACCTTCAGTCGCCTTAGGTTGAACAGGTTCCCATCGGTACGATATCGAAAGTAGACACCGTTTTCATCATCGAGGTCTGCCATGGCCCTTTGGAACATCATGCTGAAGAAGACTGTGAATAAAGTTGGTGCAAGAACGCAGCCTTACTTCACACCATTGGTTATTGGAAACGGCTCAGAAAGTGCGTCGCCATATCTGACCTGATGGCGTTGGTCCTCATGAAATGAGATGATCATTCTGAGGAACTTGGGAGGACATCCTAAACGTTCCAAAATCTGCCACAGACCTTTTCTGCTCACAGTATCAAAAACCTTGGTGAGATCAACAAAGGTAACATAGAGTCCTTTGTTCTGTTCCCTGCACTTCTCTTGCAGTTGTCTGAGAACAAATACCATGTCTGTGGTACTTCTGTTGGCTCAGAAACCACATTGGCTTTCAGGTAGAAGATCTGTAGTTTGTCATATACATTACATGGTTTGTAGGGAAAGTAGATTCCCGATTGGATATGAACTAGAAAAAGTTGAAATAATTTCTATCCACTGTGGGAGGGATTTGGGGATTCCACAAACTTGGGAAATATTTGAAGATGAATGGGAATACATGAGGGCAAAAGGTCTTAAACCTTCTGATTTGGAACAATTCTTTGGAGAAGATTAACTTGTGGAAAATTGTAAAGCTGTGCTTTCCTCTTGTGGGGTGTCTAGGGAACTCACCTGTAACTTTGATTTGCTTAAGAATAAACTAAACAGATTATTATTTTCCAGGTAAGGAGTGTTGGTGGATTTAACACAGAAGGGGAAGGGGACCAAAAAAACAGATAAGCCCTAAGGGTGGAGGGAATATTAGAAGGGGCAGTCCACACTACACCAAAAATCCCCTCTTTAATCTAACCCTACAAGTGTTTTATATTCCCACATAGCACAACTGCCTGCATAGCCCCTCTGTGGAAGCTAAGGATTGAGAAGCATCATCACAGACTGAAAACTCGCCCCTAAGAAACACGACTACTGCAAAGATGAAAAACCCTGCTACCTCAGGCAAAGGAGTAGGCAGAGAGAACAGAGACGTGTCAAAACAGGAGTGTGAGTTGTCTGATTTCTTGGCAGGTGCTAATGGGAGACAGAATACACTTCCAAGTAGGGGTAAAAGGGAATTGACACCTACACAGATTTGTATTCCCCAGAGGGTTCCACCATCACTCCAAATTTGGATAATTTTACTGATCTCTGTCCCTACCATAGTCGAAGCAGCCATGGGGTCAGGCATTAGCCATCAACCCTTTAAATGGTCCCTGACACAGTTTGATACAGGTCAGATACTACGAACTATCACTACTCCTGGAGCGCCTAGCTTTCGAATACATCTGTGTGAGTTAGTCCCTATACGACCCTGCCCAAAGCTAATGGGGTATTATTTTTGTCCAGTTTCAAATCCTGGGAAGTCATATTGTAATTACCCAGGGCATTTTTATTGTGCCTATTGGGGCTGTGAGACTATATCAAACTACTGGGTCCCGGGAGGGGGAAAAGACAAGTTTTTAACGGTAACTTGGGGACCCTTCGGATGCCAACCTCCGAAACTTGATAGAGTCTGGGAAATAATAGATAGAGGAAATTGTAAGTTTTTGCACTTAAACATCACAAATGCGGGAGACTTAGGATGGATTCTTGGAAAAATGTGGGGGGTGAGATACTGGCAACCAGGCCCTCACTCCAATAAGGGGGGACACATTTTAATAAAAAAGGAACCAGTACGTAACGAACCATCTGGTATTGGACCGAACTCAACCATAGCAAAAGAAACAGGCAAAGGTAGGGATCTAGTTGCCTCTACCCCTAGGGTTATCTCGGTCAAAAATTCTAACCCGGATGCCCAAATGGAAGGGGAAGTTTCGACACCTGCACCACAAATCAATCCTTTATGGAACATATTACAAGCTAGCTATCATGTGTTGAATTTTACCAACCCCAACATAAACGAGCATTGTTGGTTATGTTATGATATCAGACCACCTTTTTATGAAGCAATTGGGATTGCAAGTGAAGCTACAAAAGTTAATGGTGCAAATCCAGCTCAATGTTTATGGAGTGAAGAAAATAAACAAGGTTTGACCATGTCGCAAATATCAGGGGTGGGGAGGTCTATAGGTAATATCCCCACCAACAAACAACACCTGTATAAAATTATTGAAAAAGGCCCAAAAGGACAAGGTAAAGTAGCAGATTGGTTATTGTCTACTAAGAATGCCAAATGGTTTTGTTCACGGGCTGGTATTACTCCTTGTGTGTCTCTAAAAATCTTTGATGAGACTTCTGAGTATTGTATACAGGTGATTATTGTGCCAAGACTTATCTATCATCCTGAAAATTATGTATATGATTATCAATCCACTCAGTCTCATCATTTACAAAAGTGTGAACCCTTCACGACATTCACTGTAGCAGCCCTTATGGCTATTGGAGTGGCTGGAGCAGGAACTGGAATAACCTCTCTCATACAGGAAAACCACAAGTTTTAATCCCTGAGAGAGGCAGTGGATGAAGATTTGGTTTGAACAGAAAAAGCTATGACAGCCCTAGAACAATCTGTAAGATCCCTATCAGAAGTTGTACTACAGAATAGGCAGGGACTGGACTTAATGTTCTTACAACATGGAGGGTTATGTGTTGCTTTGTGGTAGGAATGCTGTGTTTATGCAGATCATACAGGTGTAGTGGAGCCCCTGGTGGTCTAGTGGTAAGGGCGCGGCGCTGTCACCGCTGAGGCCCGGGTTCGATTCCCGGTCAGGGCCACTCCCGGGCAGATGGAGCTCGTTAGCCCTTAAAAAGGCAACCCATCTACGTCCTAAGGACCTCGCTGCCACCATCCAAGCTCGCTTGGCCCTGGCAGATGAACCTTAGGATTAAAGGGTGGGCTCAGTTCCGCGCACACTGTGTCTCACCTAAAAAATCCAATGCGCAGGCTGGAAGGTGTAAAGACCTTCCCCGGATCTTCACTCGCGAAGACTGGCCATTATACAGGTGTAGTCAGGGATACTATGTCTAAACTGAGAGAAGGACTAGAAAAATGACGAAAGGAACGCAAGATGCAATGAAGTTGGTATGAATCCATGTTTAATTACTCCCCCTGGGTAACTACCTTATTATCCACAATTGCGGGACCCCTGATCCTCTTAATCACATTTGATGGTATTACAAAAGCAATATGAACAGGTTGGGGATGGAGAGAACACTCTGGCTCTCCAACGGGCAAGAGATGTGTTAGAGAGATTTCACGAACAAAGTCAATAACAGACTGTGGCGATACCCGCTTTGCCCCCCCTTCCACTGTTCCCCGCGGTTGGGCTGGGAGGGGGTTGTTTTGGGAGGACATTCTAACCAGGAGAACTGGGGACTTCCTGGCAAGGACAGTAGCTGCTGTTTGTCTCCGAGGCTGGGCAGACAATAAAGGGAGTCAGCCTGGCACCCGTTAATTCCCCCCGACCCGGACCGTAATAAATTAACTACATTCTGTCAACACAAATAGCAGAACTCAGCGATAAACCTAATCTGACAAACCAGAGGTACAGATCTGCTTTTCTAGAAGTAACAAGGAGTCAAAATGATAAACGAGTGCCGATAAGACCAGAAAGGGAGGAGAATACCTACTAAATACTCATGTTCCAAGCACGGGGTCATTTTGCGGACACAGAGGAAGACTATAGCCTTCATCACGGGAGACCCCAGCCCACAAACGAGACCCCGACCCACAGAACTACGCGTGCGTCGAAAACACAGCCCAGGACTATGTATGGGGAAGAACCTGGGCACTGAGCATGTGCAAAAGACTGCATACAGGAGCCGGGAAGATACAAAAGGGAAGTTTGAGAGTTTAGGAGTGGCGAGTCGTTGGGAGAACCCTTTGTTCTTGCGACTCCCCCGGCACGCCAGAATTGCTTACCTATAGTTTGCTAATAAATTTACTTATTATTATAAATTGGCCTCTTTAATTTATTCCAAGGCATCGCTGGTAACCTATAACAATACATACACTTTTTCCTCCTTCATTTAGATGGTCGTCTCATACATCCTTCATACACACATTCTAAATCTTTATTCTGTTTTTGCATTTTGGAAAAATTGTGAGAAAGGTAAACTTGTGCAAATTGGTCTGGTTTGTGCATTGTCTCTGCTGTATGTTCTAATCCTGTAAGGGCAGAAAGGATAGGCACATGGGTTAAATGCAATTTGGGATCTAAAGGCAAAGAAGAAAATATTTGCAGTGTCTTGTAGCTCAGGAGGTGACTTATCTATCTTGTGAAATCTGCCAGTGCTCTCTGAAAGACAAAGGTTTGTTAATGAAAAGGTAAACAGATAGTGTCAGGTTTAGCCCCATCTAAAGTTAGCAAGCCTTCCCTTCTACAGCTGTGGTGACTGTTTTTAAAAGTTTCCTTTGATAATAATCAGTGTGCATGTGCTCTGTGGCATCTGGTAGGGCTAAAAGGTGGAATAAAAGCAAACAGGTTAATAAGCAAGTTTGGTTTGAGCAGTCTGTGTGCATCTCTGCTTGAGTGGTAAGTTGTTGTTATCTCTTTTGTTCTCTCCAGCAGCTTGAAAGAGGGGTGTCCTTTGTTATATTGGGTCCAGCTGCTAAGGCTGTGTGCCTTGTTTCTTCTTGCTTGTTGTTCTGATTCTCTGTAATCAAGATGTCCTGTTGTGAGAAATATCTCTAAAATTTTGGAGATGACCAAATAAAATGAAACAAAGAACTTTATTTTCAGCGTGCTGGGTGCACTGGACTCATGACAGAGCCTGAGAGCATACCCAGAATGGACCCTTTTAAGGTCCACTCCCTCGCTCCTCCCATGCAAAGCCCCGTTCCTTTTCTTCCTTAAAAAGTGCTATAGTCCACTTCTTGGATTTCATTGGATCCCTCAGGGTCAGCTCACACCTCCCTTTGCTCTCTGGCACAGTCCATTGGTTGTCTTAAACGACCTATCAGGTTGTTTCCCCTGTCCCAACCGCATGGTCCCTTGGCAGTGAGCCCAGACTGGCCTCACTGCCTTACATGCTTTCCGGCACGCCTTCACACAGTAAATTTAGCAGAACTGTAACTATAAGTAACTGTAGCAAAACCCCAGTCCCTGACCATAAAATGGATCCCCAACTCTCCAAACAAAATGACCTCCAGGTATCTCAACACAAGGTAACCATGGAAATCCCTGTTTGTAATAAACCCGTCTTATTTATTTCCTATTTATTTCTTATTTATTTCAAATCTTTGTTCGCAAAACCTAGTCATGATGATGATTTATTTCCTACACTGTTACAATGTCAATATTGTCCGATGGTATTTCCTACAAAGTTCTGTATTAAAAGTTAAATGCAGAGCATCCTATGGATTGAGAGATATTGTGAAAAAGTAGTTTTAAAGATCAATGTCCATGTTTTCTTTTGAATTGCAAACACAGGAGTATTCCATGAGGTAGCTGTTATTTAAATGCAGTTGTTATAAGTTACTTTTTCTCTGGAATTTTGAAGACGGCAAAAATACCTGCAGGACAAAGAAATATAGTAAGAGATTTTTATTGCAGTGCTGGGTACCCATTTCCAGCACTGGGTGCACCCTTGAATCATGCAAAGAGCACACCGCTGTTTGAAAACCGCGCTTTTTGTACCCTTTGAAATCAGTTGTTGAATATTCATTTTACTGTCCGCTTGTTGCCTTAAAAGGTAATTTCTCTGCCTTGGAAGTGGGTGTTATCTTTTGGCTGGTTGCAACATACTTCCCCTGGGCTCGTACAGGGGGGTCTTGCATCATCCTCTCATTGCAAGGCATGGAGGGTCTCTCTGTGTATCCACATGGCACAGAGGAATACATTTTTATTCATAATTTGTTCCCTGTTCCCGGCCGCAAAAGATTCCCTGGTGAGAGGTCCAGATAGGACCCTTCACCTTACAGTCTCCACGGTACGCCTATAAGTTAGTAAATATACAGAAATAGTTCTTTTGTTAGTACCCCCTGTTCATTTTAATTTGCTTGGAATAAAATCAGTTCCTCAATTTTTCACACAGTTAACTGAATACTTTTTGATTTAAGCAATTCTTCCCCTCAAACTGTAAGACAGAACTCTTTTTTCTTTCCCAATCAGAAAATTGCAGAGTTGCAGGTTTTAAAAAAGTAAGAAAGTTTTATCCCTTGTTATTGTGAAAAGTAGAAAAAGTTTTGCTTTTACTCACTCAAGGACAGGGACAGAATATAGTGGAATTCCCTCCACCCAGTTGCTAAGCAATTAAATACTCCTATTATGTTCCTCTTATCTCTTAATTTTCAAAGGCAAAACTTTAGCACAAAAAGGTTTTTTCTTCTCTTCTCCTGGCAAAAAGTTGCTTTAGTCAAATAAGGTATTTTGGCTGAAGGTTTTTACCGAAGTAAAATACAACCGAGAACTAAACATTTCATTATAACATTCAACACAAAAACATATTCAGCAATTTTTAAAGACTTGTCTGCAAAATACAGGACAAATGAAAGGTATTCCCTTCCCCGAGTTCTGTTTGAGCTTTACCTGCGGGGCGAGCGGTTGCCATAGAAAGTGTTTAAATTGTCATTGTTTAAATTAACAACTATCCCATAGTAAAGCCAACAAATTCTTGGCTCCTTCCCCCCATCCTTGCTGGTTGCTTTTTAAATAATCCTGGTTTTTTACAAGTAAAAAGTAATCTCTGCGGTTTGCGTTTGAAGCCTGAGGGCTTGTGCCGCTGTCAGAGGATGCAGCAAGGCCACAGTGCCTAACAGCATGGAAAAGAATGTAAATAAGAGGTGAACATCCAATCATACGTGAAGGTTAGTGGTAAATATAGATAATAGAACTAAGAATAGTGTTAGTATGTAAGATTCTACAGAAGGAGATGGTGTGAGTGCAACTGTGTGAAGAACAAGATGTAATATTCTGGATGAAGTGAATAAAGTTGAATTTAGGCCATCATGATAAAATGCCCAATTTTATTTACTTGGTCGTCCTCACAAACAACGACAAATGGTGAATCCTGAGTGTTACGAACCAGGAGGAATCACAACTAATACCGACGAGACTCCCACCCTGATATGGAGTCAAAATGGACTTGATCCCCGTCGAGGGATCGGAGATAATTACCTGAGGAATTGAGGCCGCAAGTCGAGATGCGGCGAGGACAAAGCCCGGTGTAGTGAAAGATGGGTCTGGACCTGAATTTTCTTCATACCTGAGACAGATGAGCCACCGGGAACTTTGGGTGTCATGGGACCGGAGTCCCGACAGAAGCGCATGATTGGCACTTGAAATGCGCTGTTTAGACAGCGTGACGATGCTGATAATGGCCACTCACAACGTGAAGTTCAAAGAAACGGCGGTTCTAAGTGGGGTTTGTAGCGGCACAGGGCGAAGTGGCAGCATGGACTAGCAACGCTGTTCGGCAGGGACTCGCGGGGCGGGGCGGCCCAGCTCAGCAGAGCCGAACCGGAGTTGAGCTGGAACTGGGGCCAGGGTCCGTTCCCCCCTCCCCTTCCCCCCTCCTTTTCCCCTCCCCTGCGCTACTCCGCTCTACAAAGGACAGCAACTATTCACTGTAGAATCCGTAAAGCCCATCCACAACATTCTTTGAACTTTAAAAAATGTTTTAACTTGAACAAGAGGCAAAACTATGTTTGCTTTGCAAGGTATAGTTTCATCACAACAGTCACTCACAGAAGACACGGAGTTAAGCATTGCTACTCCAAGACTGAAAAACAAAAGCTTATGTGAGAATGGTGTCTGAAACCTTCCAAACGCAGGAGCTCCCTAGGGCTGTTGCTGCTGCTGTGTTAATTGAAGGGAGCCTGGCTAGCTTGAAGGGAGCGCAGCTATCCTCAAAGGAGCTTGGATAGCTCAGTTGGTAAAGCATGGGACCTTGAATCCCAAGGTCACAAGTTCAAGACCCGCCATGGAACAGTGGACCGACTACAGCTCTGAGGCTAAGCCCTTGTTTTTTCCCCACGCAGACCCCTCTGCAAAATTGACTGCTCTCATCTGTTTCTACACAGTAACTACTTAGAACTGACGGAACTTTTAAGAGCAATGGTTTGTTAAGCTTTTTGTTAACAGTGGAAGCAACTGGAAGAGGCAGATGGACAGAAACTGAGACCTGACTGCATTTCAAACATCGGAGATACCAACATCCAGAGAGCACGGAGACAGCACCGTCGGGGGAGAGCCAGCACAGAGCGAAACAGCTATGTAGAACCGTGCTGGGAGCAGAGCAAAGGCGGGGTCGCTGCTGATGTGGTCATGCGGGGTTGCGGAGCTGGGGCACTGTGGACTCCAAGTCAGAGCGGGGCACGCTGCTGCCTGCGCTGAGGGGGTCCCGGAGGACCCAGACCTGCAGAACTTGGCACTTGTGGTGTTACTGGCACAGCTTTCCCAGCAGACAAAGCTGCTGAAACTGCAGTTGATTCAAAAAAAAAAAAAAAAAAAAGGAAAATGGGAAATGGGAGCTTTGAAGAGAACTTCCATGTGCATGACATGACTGGTGGTGGTGCTTTTCACTGAGTTTGTCACAGTTGACAGAGAAGTGGAACTTACTGGGGAATAGTTAAAGGTTTAAGAGATCTATAATTGGTCCCGGTTACTTGGTTACTGTGATTTTGTAATTGCAGATTACACCTTCTTTTCTTTTCCCCCTTTCTGGCATTAGGTTAAGATACATTTCAGTTGGGAATTTAAAATGTACACACATGATTTTCTTGTCTTCTTTCAGTTCACCTGACATTATTTCTTTTATGCTGCATAGCTTTTGGTATTCTAAAACAAGGTTAACTCACTCAGAGAACTAATTATTGTCAAACAGCATTTTACACACCAAATATATTTTCAAAACAAAAAAAGGGGGAAAAGGGGGGGGAGGAGAATGCATGCATATGAACAGGTCCTGGATCAGAAATGGATCTCATTTAGGTTTGTTAGGCCTTTTTGTTCCTCGTATTGATTCCTCTTCAGGACAGGTGGAGTTGGTGAACATGACCACCACAGATAGCAGACTGAGAAGCACACAACCAGTAATATTGGGATCTGAGATGTGTGGTTGAAATGAAAACTATAATAAAAATCCCAGCTATGTGTGAATGAAGGATGATTGAGGTGGTCACCTTCTGAATGACTGGGAAAAAAGCTGCATGAGTGAAAAAAGCTGCGTAGATATTTACGTGTGTGAACTTAAATACTTCATGAGTGTTAAGATTTTAAGAGAATGTGTTATATAAATTTAATTATAGTAAGTTGATGCTACTAACCTTCAAAGATTGGAAGCAGATATTGAAGATATTACGAGTTAATGCTGGTCAGAATTGGCTAAATGATCTGTTGGTAAATGGAAACTATCGAGATGACTTTTGCCTATAGTCAAAGACAAGGTTGCTTGTGTTCCTTATTGTTGTAGTTGTACTACTGATGTTGCCATGTTTGGTGTCGTGTTTGCAAAGGGCCCTGCAAAGGACGACCCAGGCAATTTTTGTGGCACAAATACAAAAAAAGGGGAATTGTCGGAGGATGCAACAAGGCCACAGTGCCTAACAGTATGGAAAAGAATGTAAATAAGAGGTGAACATCCAATCATACGTGAAGGTTAGTGGTAAATATAGATAACAGAGCTAAGAATAGTGTTAGTATGTAAGATTCTACAGAAGGAGATGGTGTGAGTGCAGCTGTGTGAAGAACAAGATGTAATATTCTGGATGAAGCGAATAAAGCTGAATTTAGGCCATCATGATAGAATGCCCAATTTTATTTACTTGGTCGTCCTCACAAACAACGACATGCCGCATTAGAAGCTATCCCCCCAATCATGGTTTACCTCTAACATCTTTTATAAAGGTACACAGTGAATCCCCCCCCAGCAGATCCTGGTTGGGGGAAACCCCTGCTGCCTGCACCATGTGAATCATCCAATCTTGTTGCTAACCACTTTTTCCTTTCCTCTCTCTCCTTCTCTCTTTCTTCTCTCTTTCTTCTCTCTTTCTTCTCTCTTTTAATCTGTTTTCTTCTTTTACTCTTTTCCTTCTCTTGTGGGTAACTTAAAACCAAGGAATTGTGTTTTACTAAAACGGGTCTATTATTTGTGGTGGGTGGTTTTTTTTCTGTGGAATGAGTTTTTGTGTTGTTTTAGTAAAATATTTTTTCTTGGTTGTATTTATACTCCTGTAAAACCTTTTGACAAAATATCTTATTTTTCTCACTAAATTAAAAGAATTTCTCTGAGAGAAGGGTGTGTGACTCTTTGGATGCGAATTTGAGGTTATAACAAACCAAAAAGCTTTTAAAAAGTCTTAAATAAAATGTAACTGCACTGGGCATCTTATGGCTTATAATCTGAAGTGAAATGCATGCCTCCTACATGTCCCCCAATACATGGTCATTAGGGGCTTTGAGGGTCCCCAACATTCTCAAAATTGAGGTTACTGCATATTTATCCCTTGCTGCTAATTGGTCTCTGTTCTGGGCACAGTATTATCTTATGCTGGGTAACTACATAACTAATAACTTTTCTATCCCCTACCACTAAGTTAACTGTGACTATTACAAACTTTGCAAGAACATTCTACTTATTCCGAATATACTGGAGCAAGGGAAGAGGGTGAGAAGGAGGGAGCAACAGAGACAACACTTTATGAACTGACTACATGCCTCCAGTCCCCATACTCCCTGTGCTGCTTAGAGTGTGTGTGTGGGGAGGAGGTAGAAGACTTTGGAGTAAAGTCAAGCCTGGAAAGAAGGGGGTGTGGGGAAGGTGTTTTTAGTTGTTTGGGGTTTTTTTCTTGCTATCCTTCTCTCTTTTTAATTGTCAATAAATTTAATTAATCTTCCCCAGATCTGTCTTACTCATGATGGTAATTGTTATAAATTGGTACAAGAATTTAGACAACTCAATTCCAATTAAAAGTTGATATATTTATTAAACAAGTGATAATAAAGCAAAAACAGCACTGGGTGGTATGGGAAGCCTTTGCTTTGCCCAAGACCCACATTAAAATGTAGCAAATGTCCCTTTTTATACATTTTCAAGTCCCGGGTCTTGAATGTAAGTGCGTTGTGGTTGTGAGTTCGTGGTTTGTTGCTAGGTGGTTATCTGGGATTCGTCAGGGATGAAAACCATAGCTCTTATCAGATGTGAATTCCACTGATACTGACACTTGTTTGTTTAGCAAGATGTCTGCAATTAATTTTACTGACGCTTGATTATCAGGATGTCTGTGAAACTTATCTTGTTGAATTATAACAAAAGTTTCTTATTCCCTCAAACACATAGATTTTATGAACAAGGTTAACCCTTCTATTACATTTCCCCCTTTTTCTTTCTTGTTTCTTATTTTGTTCATTAAATCTATTTAAAGTTTTTTTTTTTTTTTTGGTTGACTGGAGTACCAAAGTGGTTTTTTTTGTTTGTTTGTTTCTTTCTTTGATTTGTTCATATTGTTTTCTTAGTAGTATTAAATGTGTAGTTTTACATGGTCTAAATGTTAGTCTTAAAATTAATAAAATAAGAGGTTTTGTGATAGTTGACAACAGAGTAGTTAGACAAGGTGAATATCTAAACATAGATTACTATTTAAAAGGTTGATGATTATTAGTTATTTTTGTGGGTTTTTTACAGAATGTTAGTTTTTAGCTCAGGCTTATTGAGAGGTTTGTCATATATTTAAGTACCTACTTTAGTACACCTCTGCCTCCCTTGCCTACTCCTTTGCATGGAGTAGCGAGGTATTTTGTAATCTTCTTGGTAGCAGTCGTATTCTTCAGAGGTTATGTGGCCTCCAAGTTTAAGATGTTTTGAAGGAAAAGAACACACTCCCAAAGTATTATAGACAAAGTATTTCAATTATTATTGTTTGTTCTTTTTACTTTAAAGGGTAGAATAAATTTTTTTTCCTTAGGTGGCACTTTATAAAGTGTTTCCACCAATAATTTTATAGGTGTATTGATTTAAGGGTTTGTTTTGCCTTTTTCTACTCAAACTTTATAGTACAGTGTTTTATTGGGGTTTTTTCCAGGTTTTTTTTTGGTTTTTTTTTTTTTTAGACATTTCTCATGTCCTTGGGGCTAATAGTTCTCATCCACAAAGTGTTGTGTAAATGCTTGGTTGCTTTTCAGTATCTTTTAGCTCAGGTATAAATTCTTGGGGGTTTTGGTATTTTTTTTTTTACAGCTTGGGTAATGGAGGTGTATGTAGTAAGATGAGTAATATTACTTTTTATTACATTTAGTATATTGACAAACTATTCATCCTGTATGATTTAAATGGGGATGTTTTAAACAGGGTATGCCTCTAGGTATTCTATGAAGTACATGAATATCAGTTTTTACTTTAAAACAGTGGGGTAGATGAATATGGGTTCCTATTATTTTAAAGATTGCCCCTGATTCGAGAGGAATTCTGTTTGGATTCCAAAGTATATAATGGTTTATTTGTAAAGTATATGAAGGAGGTATTTGGAATCACTTGTACAGCAGGGGGGATGTTTCCTTAGAAATTTGGAACGAATTGTTATTTATTCACCAGTCTTTTCCTTCTCGAGATTAATTTCAGATCCTCCGTAGTTCTTTCCATAGTCCAATGGTCACTTGGGAGAGGTTCTTTCATTCGGGTGGCATGTGTCCATCTTCGCTTTGCAGTACGGACCGCAGTCTCTGTTGTGTGCAGTTCCTGGAATGGACTCTCTCAACAAGGGGTTAAAGATGCTTCCTTCTCTATCCCCAGGGTTTATTGTATGCATTTTGAAATCTAAGGGTGCTGTTTGGGTCAAGGTCCCCCTTTGCTTTCTCTTCAATCCTACCACAGCCCCCTCCACTTTCACATTGAGTTCGATCAGGACATAGAGAGTAGGAATACTCCCAGGTTGTGAATATGAGAGTACACAGGAACTCATATAATTAACCTCAGCCACCACAGTGATCTACCAAGGCCCAGCAGCAGACTTTAGCTCGTAAATACAATTCTGTTTACTTGGGTTGTCACATCGTCTCTTTTCATTTTAACAACATGGGTTTCAGTATAAAATAAATGCTAAAATTACTTTTTACTTTAAGACTGTGTTTAGGAAGGAAAAAGAAAGTACTTCTTTCTCTCTTTTCCCCGCGATCCATATAAATGAAACTTGACTCAGGGCAGCTGTATCTGCCCTGCCAGGTAGTTCTCCCTCAGAGTTCCCTCCAGGCTAGGAATTTCCAAAAGAAATACGCCAAATAAGTTTATGGAAAAAAAATTAAAAAAAATAAATATGTATTCGTCATATAAACTCTAATATATTTTTTTTTCTCTATCAAGGGTATTTCAGTCAGTTCTTTAAGATATGTTTACATCTTATACAGGGTAATATAAACAGATTGTTAGTAAACAACCTGGAAGTTACTTTGCAGGGTTAGTGAGAAGAAGAAACATTTGCTTAGTGAAATTAGGGTAGATTAGGTTTGATGTAATTAATGGGTATTCAGTCCACACACATGATGTACATAAAGTCTCCTCCTTAGGTGGAAGGGAGAAGAAGCAAAGGTGATCTTAATACTGAAGTTTTTGTTAAAAGTATGGTTTTCAGTATAGAATATACATCAAAATTATTTCCGTGTATATATCTTAACAAATAATTGGCATTATTTTAGGTTTGTGAGAATATTTAAAGGCATAGACACATGTAATGAAAGCAATGTTATCTTATTATTTAATACATCTATACGAATTATGATTATAATAGCTTATGATATTAACAATGGTTCTGTTGCACTTTCTTTAAAAATGAAGTTTCTGACAGCAAAATTACACAACACTTTCTTATGCCACACAGGCAAATACAACCACAGACTTACTACATCAGAGTTTCCAATTTCAACCCAGATTTTTAATAAAAGTATTAACTAATCAATCAATTCGAAGCCCCATCCTCTTTCCCTAGTTTGTCTGGAGAGGGGAAGCACTATTCCCCCCTTCTCTCTGACTTTCTCTTCTCAACCTAGTACATGCAATTCTTTCCTTCTCTCTCTATCGATTCCAACACTGTTTTTATCCTTCCTTTTAAAGACTACAGAAGTAACTTCCCTCTTCCCAAGCCATCAAAATTAAAGCTGCAGACTTTTCCTTTCATCACAGCAGACACCGTTTCTTCAGGTCTCTCACCCCCCCCCTCCCCCCTTTTCTTTTCTCAGTTCTCGACACTGTGTTCTCAATCTTGGCACGATTTTTGTTGTTAGATTTAAACTTGTTTTACGAGAAGCTTGGTAAATTTTTCCTTCTTTGTTTCATTTACTTTAACTGTATTTTTTTTTTCCTGGTTTTATAACTTTGGGGAATTTTGATTATATATGTTTGATTAGTTTTAATATTTAGTAGGAATTGTTATATTTTTCGTCTCAGGGTCTTAATTTAGTTTTATCAAGAGCTTGTTATGATGTTGTAGTCCCAGGAAATAAATAATAAAGCCCTTGACACTCTTTCTCTTTTTCAACTTATTTAAATGGTTTTAGGTCTCTCTGTCTTTTTGGACAATTTTTTTTTTTAGATGACTTTTTTTTTTTTTTACAATAAAAACATTTTATCACTTGGACTTTTGGACCAATTCATTGAGGCCTGTTCCTGTATACTTTTTGGGTTTCTTTCAGTAAGTCTTTGAGCCCTCTGTTTTGCCATTCACTTAATTTCTTTAGTTCTTTTCTAATATCATTCTAGGCATGATTTACAAAGTGGATTTTTAGTAATATTTGACTAGTTGGGGTGTTAGGATTAATGCCTAAATATTGTTGTAAATTTTTTTTTTCAGTCTTTTTAACCATACCCTAGGTGTTTCATTTTTTTTTGTTGATTTTCTAATGCTGTGTATATAGCATCTTAACTGTATATAACTGTAATTTACATAAATATATATATATTTTTATATAAGTAGCTTGACTTTGGGTTCTGTAATTTTTTATAGTTTTTTTTCTTTACCCTAAGAGGAGAAGGGAGGGGGGAAGGGGGCTGCTGTCGTGACTTTCGGGCATTTGGCAGGGAACCAGGTCCAAACTATCACAGGGAGAAAGCTCTATCCTTCACAGTTCTACTGCTTGTGTTTCATGTAGAGGTATTACTGTAAATTGGTACCTTCTCTGAGGATATTTCTGCTATTGGGGAGATCCTGTTCCATACATGAGTCACACTTGAAAAAGGTACTTCATATCTATAAAAACATCAACATTGACCCTTTCATTAAGGCATCTATGGTGAGGAAGAGAGAGACACATTGCTGAAATACTTATCCTAAGTTATTAATTCATGGAGTAAACTTCCACCTTCCCAATATTCTTACAGGGTCTTCTTCAGCAATACAAGACCCCACACCTGCCATTTGTCCGGCTGTAAGAAGTAACAGCATGCCATGGAAAATTTTCCATCTACTTGGTCGTGGGTTTTTTCCATTATGGAAAGAAGAAAAATAAAAAGCAGATGTAGCTTTTAGGTCTGAATTCAAGCAAAAAAAGCTAAAGACAATGCCTGAAGTTTAAATCTGTTCCTTTGCATTTCCTGTACAGTAAAGCATATAAAAAAAAGTTACATTAACTTAATGCAAAAGGAAATAATGAAACCAAAGAGAAAACTTTACAAACACAAGTTTGCCATGTATTTACCACACATACTTTATACTGAAACTCTATCTTCATTCTCTTTTGCCCAATTTATGAATACAAGTACACTAACTATACCACACATTGAAAACCTCATGGTATTTATTAAGTGAGCCAATTATATATTCAAGAAGGGGATAATCAATGACAATCAAGAAGAAAGCTCATCTATTATCCTACAGAGTAAAATATGCTTTGTATATCAGTCTGAATCATTGTGAATTAAAAAAAAAAATAATTTAGAGCTGAAATAGAATGCCTGTGATGCTTCAATATTTAGGTTTAGAGTATATGATTATCAAAAACACATTTTCAAAGGTTCAAATACCAGCAAGGTCTTGGAATGTAGTCAGGACTTTTGAATTTCATTATATCATTATACACCACAACCACCCTAATCATCTGACAGTTCATTAACCTTACAGTATCTGGTTAAAAACAGTACATGAAGCTTGTTCTTTCTCCACATTTCAGGTTTCAGTTTGCACAGAATCCTATGGAACCCACTATTGTACAACCATAATCCTAGTTAGAGATTTAAGAGACAAGAATAAGTAGGTCTTAGTCACCTACCTACTTTTGTTTACTCATTTGTTTATATGTTCTTTCTCATGCCCTAACTAAAAAGTTACCCTCATTTGGTAAACTTGTCAGGAACACAGACAGATTCTTCCTATAACATTATACTTATGTACAAGTTAAACACATATCATTTTAACAGCCAAATGTTTAATAAGGACTAGTATAATGTTAAGTGCCCAAACACTTCTTGAACTCTGTCAGGCTTGGTGCTGTGACCACTTCCCTGGGGAGCCTGTTCCAGTGCCCAATCACCCTCTGGGTGAAGAACCTTTTCCTGATATCTAACCTAAAGCTCCCGAACACAGCTTCATGCCATTCCCTCAGGTCCTGTCACTGATCACCACAGAGAAGAGATGGGTGTCTGCCCCTCTGCTTCCCCTCATGAGGATGCTATAGACCACTGTGAGGTCTCCCCTCAGTCTCCTCCAGGCTGAACAAGCCAAATGACCTCAACCGTTCCTTGTATGGTTTCCCCTCCAGACTCTTCACCATCCTCGTGACTCCTTTGAATACTCTCTGATAGCTTTATATCTTTTCTATATTGTGATGCCCAAAACTGCACACAGTACTGGAGGTGAGGCTGCACCAGCACAGAGCAAAGCAGGACAGTCACTTCCCTTGACTAGCTGGTGATGCTGTGCCTGATGCACCCCAGGACAAAGTTGGCCCTCCTGGTTGCTAGGGCACACTGCAGATTCATATTCAACTTGCCATCAGCCAGGACCCACAGGTTCCTTTCTGCAGCACTATTTTCCATCCGCTCATTCAGCGGTCTGCACGTATATCCAGGGTTGCCCCATCCCAGGTGCAGAATGCAGCACTTGCCCTTGTTAAACTTCATAGGGTTGGTGATTGCCCAGCCTGCTCATTTGTCAAGGTCTTTCTATGGGGCCTCTCTGCCCTTGAGGGAGTCAACAGCTCCTCCCAATTTAGTATCATCAGCAAACTTAGTATCCCTTCTGCGTCCAAGTAATTTATGAAGGTGTTGAAGAGCACTGGGCGTAAGATGGAGTCCTGTGGAACTCCACAGGTTGCCAGTCTGATGTTACCCCATTCACTATTACCCTCTGTACTTGGCCTGTGAGCTCACCCATCACATGACATGTTTATCCAGCTGTGTGTTGGACAGTTTGTCCAGAAGGATCCTGTGAGACACAGTATCAAAAGCTTTCCTGAAATCCATAAAGATTACATCAACTGGCTTCCCTTGATCAACTAGGTTTGTTACCTTGTCATAACCATTTGTCACTTTAGATTTAAGAACCAAACAACCAAAATCCAGTGCTCTGCACTGATATTCATATTCTTTTTGCTAAGGGATATTTACCACACTGCACCAAAATGTAAAGATTCATTTATCACACTTTGTCAATACCCACTCTTATTTACCAGCCTTCCCCCTCTTTGAAAGTTTATTAAGCTTTAAGAAAGTTAGTGCTCTGGAATGATTATAGACCCTATGATGCCTTTGAATTTTTAGGATTTTTAGCTTTTTGTAGATTTTAATGTAGCTGTACAATCTCTCACACTTTAGAATATTAGTTAACACTTACCAAACCCTATTCCCCCATTTCATATCAGATTTTCTAAATTCTATAGGTTTGTTTAGGTTCCTTTTCAAGGTAGAACTGAAGTAAACACCTTATGTTTAAGAACATTTGCACCCTAGGCCTGAACAACAAGATACCATCATAGTCAAAGCAACCTTCAAGCCCAGAACCTTGGAGAAGTTCCAAAGACAGTACGTGCCATGAAGAAGAGGAAGATGAGGAAGAAAGGGGTCTTGGGAGCCCCAACTCAATTTACAGTGAAGCGTAAATTGAGGAAGTATGGACAAAGAAAAAATAATAGCCCTTTATTAAAGGATATATGTGTATTGGCAGAAAAACAAAAGAACACAAAAAGAACCAAATAATCCTATACCCAAAAATCCCCTTCAAAAAGGAAACAGCTCAGTACTTTCTATCTTTTGGTGCAATTTTAACCACTATCAACAGGGGGCGCTGTTGGATCTATAGAGGAGCAGAGCCTGCAGTTGCTCTGTGTTGGTCGGCAGGGGGTGCTGTTGGGCTCTGGCAGTCACTGTGTGGGGGCCCTGGTTCGTGGGAGAAGACGAAAATTAAGATCTTCCCCCCCCCCTACCCCCAAGAAGGGGAAGGGGAAAAGGGGAAAAAGGGGAGCTCTTCCCACAAAACTCACACTGTCTGCGGCTGGCTGCGGCTGGGATTTCCCCCCTTTTGTCGATGGACACACACCACTGCTAACATGGGAGTGGAGGAGGGAAAGGGTGGCCTCCTCCCCAAAAGGTTCCTCTGCAGGTGGGTCAAGCCTCTCTGATGAAGTCCAACCAGGTCTGGGCTGGAGACAGAACAGGGTGCAGGAAAACGGAGGCAAACCAGGACCAGAAGCAGCCAGGTGATCAGGCCGTAAACAAAGTGAACCTTAGACCCCTCTAACACACAACTTCCCTGAGTTAGGGCAAAAGTGAAGTTCCTCCTGTTTCTGAGGAGAGAAAAGAAACTCATCACCCCTCTCCACAGTCTTGGGAGGGCCATCAGCTTGGAATGTGGATCTGCTGGTTAATTCTTTTGTGTGGGTCAATCACCTAAGGCAAACCACCCTCCCCTGTTCAATATCCTTCTTTCACAATGATGCAGGGAAAAGAAAAAAAAAAGAATTTCCCCTTGGTTTTCTTAGAACAAGTAAACCTATGACAAAGGTTTAGTTTTGAATACAGTCTCACATCCCACCTGTCAACAATTTACATGATACAGTTAATGATTTTATTGAACAATGAGAGATTTTTCATTCCATACTTTCCTCCTCAGATCTACTGAGTTAAATTAAACAAGCCTTTGTCCAGATTAAAAAAGCAAATGAATGCAAGGGAGACCATCAGAATCATTAAGTACTAGTATCAGTATGGTTATCCTTCCTAAAATGCTCTCACTCTGAAAATATCACAAATCTGGACACATTCTCCTCAAATATCCAGTTCTAAGGTTCATTCACAAAACAAACAAAAAAACCCACCTGCAAACTGAACAAGTTTTTTATGATGCAATTGAGTTGATTTTAATACAAAAAGGTGGAAAAATATAATTTTTATGCTATAAAACAGTTCCACAAATAAAAATATAAAATTCATCCTGGCACATGAAGACCCAGAACATGCCCTTGTTCCCTTATCAGAAGCATATATAGTGGCAGCAGTAATGACATCTCTTGAGTGAAAGTACTAGCTGACTGATGGGATGCACATTATACATTTCTGATATCAACTATTATTATGTATTATTCAGCAGTCAAGATAGCTTCTTTCAAGTCAACATGTGTTGTGTACTTTTGTTTTTCCTTGGGACAGGTACGTCTGGCATATGTGACATTCATATTTGGATACAGACCCTGACAACTCTGCCCAGGCCTTCTGAGGAAGATTTTAACAAAACAATGTAGTCAGTATACTGGCTGTATTAGAACAGATCAACTGGAAATAGCTTCTGTAACTAAAAGAAGAAATAAAACAACCCAATACCCACAACAGAACACAAACATTTAAAGTTCACTGTTAATATTTCCTTCATTCCCTTTTGAGTACACTGTTGTTTGCTGTCATCTTTTGTCTGGTCATCAAGTAGTTACCTGTCTTTCAGCTGTTCATGTTTCTCTGACCTCAACAAGTCATCTTAAAAAAGTCAGTATGTCAAAATAAGAAATAGGAGGAGGTTAGAAAGGTTTAAAAAAAAAATCTATACAAACCTAGTACTAGCTTTGTATCCCAACCTCCACAGGGCCACTTTTAAGTTAGAGCAATAAACCAATGAACTAGCACAAAAAGCATTTCCTTCTGTACATGATTTTTATTATTTACATAATACAACAGAGCATAGATGCTGGATAGTGTGATTATGTGCAAAACCTAAGTATGAACTATCTGTACATGCTTGCATATCTGATAACTAAATTGAAAGAACAAAGTTATAGCAAAAGATTGATGCTTTTAATGGTGAACTAAAAAACTAAGATTGAACACTGCAATAAAAATCATAAGTAGCATCTTATGCACATACACAATTATTTACACATGAGAAGAGGAATTACAACACTCATCTACACTATACTTGATTATATAAAAAAACCCCACAATTTTCATACATCACAAAAACCCCTTCCATTATAACACAGAAGTGATATTACCAGACAAGCATCAGTGAACTCTACTGCCCTTTCTAGTTATTATACAAAGCTGTAGATAATGGAGTCCATGCAATACACCCAAGAACACTACAGTCCTACACCCAAATATGATTAAAAATGATAAACCAGCCCTCCAAGAGTGGTTCCAGCTCCCACTACAGGAGCCATGTTGGGTATGATTTCCATACCCAATTATTGTTACATTTAAAACTTTTTTTAATTGAAAAAAGCTCCTAATATTATTTTGAACCCAGAACACACTGAATTTAAGAAGTACATGAAGAATAAACTTCTCAAATACTTCTGCAACTTACAAAGATGCATGTGTCACTTGATAGAGTTGCAGTGGTATGCCTAAAAATGCCACATGTAGCTTTTGTTTTGTAAGTTAATTTTAGCACAATATTGTGCTAAACAATGTTATTAGCTATGCAAGGAAAAGCAGACAAGTGTTGCAGGTCAGTTCTTAAGTTTCTAACAGGGCATTTCCTTTGGGAAATTAGTTTCATTTTCAAGATTCTAAAGTTAATGTTATCTGTTCCAAAATAGATTTCTTCTTATATATATATCTTCCCCCCCCCCTCCATTTTTCTCATTGCAATTGCTAAATGACTTTTTTATTAAATATAACACCAACACTCATCTTACTGGGTGGTAGAGCACTCTACATGTCTTATATTCTGCTGGAAAACAATAATGTGTGAAAACTAAAAGTAGAATAAGATTTTAAATGGATAGAAGTAGACCCCCAGCCTTTCTGGCAAATCCTTCTCCCAAACAGGCACAGTCTTTGGCTAGTGATATACACCTTGAACAGCTCAAAAGGCAGATCTGCTGCAAACACGAAGTATACATCTGTTTGGTACATGTGAACTAGAGCCTGTCTTCTGTGCATGTGTCTTCCTGTGCAGGTTCTGACCTTCCAATCATATTCTGAGAAGAGCATATGTGTTTTCAAGGGCTGTATCTATCCAATTCTGCCTGTAACAAACACTCAAATGTTCTGAAATGTCATTAAGGCAGACAAGGCTAAAATTAAAACTTTGGAGAACAAAAGAAAATGGCCATGCATCTGCTCTTTAATGCCTTCCTAGGGTATATTAAAATAAAACAAATAAAAGTCAGTCTTTACACAAGTAGGTTAGTTTATATTCTCTGGATTTTTTCAGCTACCACAACTGGATTCTCTTTCCTGATTTTTGCTGCAGCTTCTGTTTTGTAATCATATGGACAGTTATGCTTGTCAGAATAACGGTGAAGTCCACAAAATAAGTTTCCACATCGGCAATCAAACCCTGTATAAAGAAAAAAGGAAAAGTAACATCACTAGGAAGCTTTGGACTTACGAAAGCTATAAATTAAGGGCTTAGACATTACAAAGGGGGTATTTGCAGCTACTGTAACAGATTAAGTTAAATGAATATTTTCAAATATCAGCTTTATTAAGGGATCTAACATTATGGATTTTGAAACAGCAAAAAAGAGTTTAATGCCTACAGATTTCAACATATTTAATCTAGTAAGAGGCAACTAATCATATAAATCTATTCAATATTGACATAGTGCTATCATACCCGTAAGGCCAACCTTCTTTCTGCATGTGAAACACCTGTTCCTCTTTGGTTTAGGCAGTTCAGAAGCTTTCTCTTCAGTCTGTGAAGTACTAGGTTGAGAAACTGATAGGCTTGGTTGAGTAACAACTGTTAAAGCAAGAAATAAAGGTTATTTTCTTCCTTTTCTTGACTTCACTAGCATGTTTGTATTTATCAACAGTAAATTCCCCTCTACTAAGACCCTGAAGTTTATTGTCTGAAGTACTAAGTAGAATAGGTATTCTATTAACTTTCCTTTTATCTCTATGGAAAATGATCAAGTTTTCCCCACTGTTCCATCATCTAGAAAATACAGTGTCATGGGTTTACTCTGGGCTAATTTTTCTCTCACCCCCCACACAATTGCTGTAAGTTGAGAGAAGGTTTATGCAGACAAAAGAGATCTGATTGGGGAGAATAATATTAGGATTTATTACTAGTAAGATAAAAACTAAAGAACTATATATACAATTCTAACCAGGTAAAAGTGCTATGTATTTACAGAAATACCCCTCCCCCCTCATATCAGTTCAGGAGGAGAAGCAGTCTCTTTTCCATTTCCGGAGCTATAGGTCTTTCAAATAATTTTGCAGCACTTCTTCTATTATCTCTAGGATGACAGCTCTGACTCGTCGCAGCTGAACTGTTTCTCTTTCTCTCTTTCTTCTATGTCGACCTCAGGGTTGGACCTACCCACTCCTGGGCTAAGACCGGAGGCTGGGGGTTACCCAGGCCCTGTGGGGTCTTCCATGGACTGCAAGGGGACACTTGCCTCACCATGGTCTTCCCACAGATACAAGGAGTAATGGCTTTTGAGTCTACCCCTGTTGCTTGTGGGGTCCCTCCTCACGAGACAGTCCTTGATGGACCTCTCTAGCGTGAGTTTACCTTTGGGTAACAGTTCTTTCATTCTCTGCTGTCCCTTAAGGTCACAAATTCGGCTGCACCAGCATGGATCCCTCACTGGGATCACACATCCTACCCGAGCCAGTTTGCTCTAGTGTAGATCTCTCTCTCCATGGGCCACAGGTCTCCAGCAGGACTCTGTTTTATCTAGGCCTCCCATGGAGTCACATCTACTTCATGCACTCTGCTTCAGCGTGGGTTCCTTCATGAGCTGCAGAGGGGGGTTTCCTCTCCCCAGCAATCTTCTACAGGTGGCAGGGGTTTTTAGTTTTCAGTCTCTTCCCTGCTGAAGGGAAAAAGAAAGAGAGAGGGGGAGAGAAGGAGTTTCCCCCTCCCTCGGGCTTCTCTTCTCTCTCCTGCGGCTGCCAGTTTTGACCTTGGAGGCTCCGTTATCTCTCTGCCGGAATTCCTTCTGCAGCATGTCTCACCCAGGTTTTTCTCTGAAGTTTTTTTTCCTCTACTCGGTTACAGGAGAGAAGGGGGGCCGGCCCCCCCTTGCCTGGGCCAGACTTGGCCCTGGGGGGGGGCAGATGCCTGGGCCCAACAGGGCTGGCTGCTACGCTGGCTCTTCCATTTTCTTCTGCGCAACAGGCTTCTCTTCCGTTTTCTTAAATATGTAATTGGCAGAGGTGTTACTAAAACTTTTGATTGGCTTTGCTCCAGAAATTCACCTGGAAAAACTATTTTCAGCCCTGGGGGGGAGGTTGGTCAGTAAACCCATGACATACAGGATACCTAGTGTTATCACCTGTATACACCCATATAGATCATGTACACACAATATTAAAAGTAATGTGACCCAGTTTAAATTATTCCAAAACAATAACAACATTGTCAAAGTTGTTGAACAGAGAGGATACTTCTGGAAAAGTCAACAGAAAAATATTTTAGAAACAAGTGACATTTACAGTAATGGTTTTTTGTCATAGTATCAAGTTATTCTGCCACTATAGTTGCCAAGTCAGATGATCTAAAACCTCAAACAGTATAACACCTAACGTTCTTGAGCTTCAAACCAGATTCTGTGATACATCAAGCATACTATTACAAACCACATAGCTCAAAAGAGCCCTTGTTTCAGACACTTTTTTTCACTAATTTAAAGAAAAAAAAAACATATTTACATTGGATACCAGTATCCTTGTACTATATTCAGCCTTAATGATCAAGCAGTTTGAATTGAAATGACATTTTTCAGTTGCCTTTGTTATGAACACTTTTGGTCAAATTTGTCGCTTTTTACTCAAGTTTATGCAGAATAAAAATGGGTCCTTCTGTGAACTTCTGTGGATCTGTTAGTTTTCTTTGAAAAATTAATTTTTTATCAGTTGTTTTTAAAATCCTTTTAATATTCAAATTAGTGCAGAGGACAGTCAAGGGAGATGTGTTTGTATACAAACTTTAACACATACAACCCAAGGAGTCTGTCCCTGTTCAGTTTTCCTGGACACTCAGTTGTATGATTACATCTATTGTCTTAAAAGATATTGAGTAAGCTATAAAATACACTCCATAATTAACAATTGAGAATATAAGTTTAAAGGACTCACTTGTAACCAACTTCATGCATACAAATAGGATTTCTTAGTTGAGATCCTTTTGGATCAGTAAGCATTCCATACTGAAAGTGGATTTTTTCCAAACATCATGAACTTTTAGTTAACTTAGTTAACTTTTTATTACCTTTACTGTTAATACCTGCTCTTATAAGATTTTACTTGTATTATGTTCATATGCCTGTTACTACTAACACAAAGCCTCACAGATCCAAGCCCCATTTCACAATTCACTGTAGAAGTTAACAAGGAGAGTCTCCAGTCAGTAGTTCATATTTCAGATTGTGAACAAGATTCAGTAGTGACAAACTTCCAGAGATAACAAGTAACTTTCAGTGCTCATACCCAAAAAGTCTTAAACAGGAAAACAGTACTTTCTTATGCAATATGATAACTGTAAGTCCTAAGGAACAACTCAAGCTCTTTACTGACTTTATTTTTGAATATTCTACAGATTTTTCTAGAAAGTGTGAAGAGTTCAGCATCAACATTATTTTGCTAATTCTGAGGACAATAATACTATCCAGTCTTGGATATATGTTTTTTCCATATTTAAGCATGCTATTAATAAAAAGCAAAGGTATGGCACTACAATCATAACTGCTATTAATAATTTTCAGAGTAATTTCCACAGCTGTTTTTTTTATTAAACAATTCCTTTGTCTTGACAATTAATATTTTCAAGATGAACAGGTATAACCCTTTGAATTTGTCTTTAAACCCCAAGGAAAGTAGTGTTCAGTATCAGATTGTCTAATTCAGAGCCTGTGACCAAAAAAATCAGGTTAAAAGCACTGATGCAACAGTGTAAGCCTGTTAGATATCACAGACCTTAGGTGATAGGCATTAAGAAATTGACTAAACATCTCCCAGTCAAGTAGCATGGTCAAGCTCCTTTTTGATTTATTACCAGTCTGTTTAAAATTAAATGCTAGTTGTAAGCTACAGTAGATGGAAAAAGGGAACCTTCCAGTTCTCTCTCCCATCCCACTCTGGGGGAGTAAGCAAGCGAGCAGCTGTGTGTGCTTAGCTGACTACCAGGGTTAAACCACAACAAGCATTTTTGGTGCCCAATGAGGGGCTTGAAGGGTTTGAGATAACAACAGATTTGACTGGAACATGCTAGGTCAAATTTATAGCTGTTAGTGCTGTTTAGCTAGTAATCAGCAGGCTCTTGAGCTTGCCATGGGCTCACTTGCCTGACTTAATTGAAGTGTACTGCTCGTTAGTGGCTGTTTACCATCTTACTCTGCTGTGTCTGAGAACATTTTGATAATAGCAATGACCATGCATGCACATGGGCTGGCAGATGTCCAGGGCATTGCTGCTGTACTGGACAGGCTGGAATTCTGTATGAGCTCAAGTCAAAGGGATTGTGACCTGTGGATAAGTCCATATGGGAACAGGACACTGAAGCATCTGTGGCCATGGTTACATCTGTGCCACAGCATGTATGCCTCAGAAGGGATTGTGGCCCAAGAAGTCCACACTGGAGAAGGTACACCTTGAAGCATCTGTGGCTGTGGATAAGTCTATGACAAAGCAGGTACACTCCTGAAGGGACTGTTGCTGTAGGTAAGGCCACACTGAAGCAGGTACATCTCTGAAGGGATTGTGCCATGCGGGAACAGGTGCACCTCAAAGCAACTGTGGCTGTGGATAAGTCTGTGCTGCAGCAGGTATACCCTAAAGAGACTGTGGCTCATAGATAAGGCTCCACTTGAACCAGGTACACTCCTAAGGGACTGAAGTCTGTGAATAAATCCAAGTCAAAGCAGAAGCAAGATGTATTGGGCCTGGCTGAGCTGGAGTTCATTTCCCCCATAGTAGCCCTCACAGTGCTGTGCTTTGCATTGGTAGCTAGAAGGGTGTTGATAACACATCAGTGTTTTGGCTACTGCTGAGCACAGCATCAGCACTGCAACATTCCTTCCTCAATTGAGGGCAAGATCCTGGGAGGGGACACAAGTAGGCCAGCTGACCCAAACTGACCAAAGGGATATTCCATACCATATGATGTCAGCTCAGATATAAAAGCTAAGGTACAGAGCAGGAAGGCAGGCATTCATTGTCTCCAATGGTTGCCTGCTGAGAAACCATTACGCGTGCTGAAGCCCTGCTTCTCGGAAGCGGCTGACCATCCCTGCTCATGGGAAGTAGAGAATAAACCATGTTATCTTTTGCTTTGCTTTTGCGTGCACAAGCTTCCACTTTGCTTCTGCTTTAAATAAACTGCCTTATCCCAACCCACAAGTTGTTTTTTCCACCTTACTCTCTCCCCTTCCCAGCAGGACAGGGGAGTCATAGAGCGGCTGGGTGGGGACCTGGCGTTCAGCCAAGGTCAACTCACCACACAAGGGGAGGAGCTCACTGCAATGTTAAACCCTATGGCCTGGTACAAAGGGACCAAGAGTAACCTGGTATTTGAGTTGCATGTTATAGGACATATTTATAGCCGGAACCACCTGAACCAGTGGAGGTCAAACCTCCCAAGAAGTGGTGCAAGTGCAGCAGTGACCAGATTTGAGCTCACTGAGCCATCAAGACAAAGAGATAGCGTAGTAGATAATTTTGTGTCACAAAACAAAGATTAAAAACAAATCCATCTAAAGGAAAATGTTGCCAACTACTACAAATGTATTTCCTCCTCAATATAAATAAACTGACAAGCGTTCACTGTCACAACCAGCAACATGGGAACTAGAAAGCAATGATAATCCTAAGTGCAAAGGTCCATTTCCCAAAACAGCTGCCTAAGAGGATCCTCCCCCCACAACTAAAACACATTCCAAAAAAGAAAATCTGGTAACATGCAGAAATGGGCAACTAAAAGGTCCCCAAGACCTTACTCTACACAGATAACACATGCAAACACATGCAAAAAGGAGGCATTCACCCACTCTTATGCCAGCAGTTAGATCTAATAATGAGTTTTGATAATGAAGTCTTCAAAGTTGCTTCCGATTAACAGGTAGAACAGGGACAACACCCTTTAACTAAAGCTCACACGTAAAAACAACCCCCCATTTTTCATCAAACTGTATCTCAAATGAAATATAAGTTTTAGTTGTTCCGACATAACATTAGTAGTAAAATTCATCAGATAGTATCCTGCCAACTGCTTGTCACAAAATACTTCCCCTAATATACATGAAATAAATTTTATGCCAGAAATCATACTGTGTTAATCATCAGGCAAAAGTACTCAAAGTGATTGCCATATGACTCCCATGGAATAAATCACTAGATAAAAGCTGAAACGATGGTAGGAAAATGGTTGTTGCTGTCACCTGCAGACCTACCTCCTCAGTACCAATAACCCTATTCATATGGAGCAAAGTCTTTTATCACCAGAATATGTTTTATTGCCTTAACAGAGATCCTGTTGGTATGTAGTCCTCTGTTCAGCAGCATGGTTATTTCTCTTGCCAACCACCAACTCAGGTTACCAGATGAGGTTTGTTTCCCTTCAATTTTATGAGACCAGCTCTCCTGCGACAAGGCTGAAGAACTTGGGAGCAAAAAGAAGTTCCAGAAATTGACACGATTAAAAAAACTTATTAATAAGTAATACAACAATAAATTAACCACAGGCATTGTAAAATGCACTATCATCAGGAACAACAAAACAGGCACAAGGGATGCCATTCAGAGGGACCAGGACAAGCTCAGGAAGGGGGCCCATGTGAATCTCATGAGGTTCAACAAGGCAAAGTGCAAGGTCCCGCAGCTGGGTCAGGACAACCCCCAATATCAATACAGGCTGGGGGATGCAGGGATTGAGAGAAGCCATGTAGAGGACTTCAGGGTACTGGTGGATGAAAACCCAGGTGGCAAAGGCAGGGACCGAGAGAACAAATAACCATCCACTGTAGGAGAAGATCAGGTTTGAAACCATCTAAGGAAACTGCAGGTGCACAAGTCCATGGGACCTAATGAGATGCATGCACAGTTCCTGAGGAAACTAGTGCATGAAGTGACTAAACCACTATCCATCATATCTGAGAAGTCATGGCAGTCCAGTAAAGTTCCCACTAACTGGAAAAGGGGGAAAAATAACCCCCATTATTAAAAATGGAAATAAGGAAGACCCAGGAAACTACAGGCAGGTCAGTCTCACGTCAGTGCCTTGCATGATCGTGGAGCAGATCCTCCTGGAAGCTATGCCTAGGTACATGGGAAATAAGGAGGTGATTGTCAACAGCCAACATGGCTTCACTAGAGGCAAATTGTGCCTGACAAATTTGGTGGTCTTCTATGACAAAGTTAGAGGATTGGGAAATATGGGAAAAGTGACAAAAATCATTTACTTAGACTCATGAAAAGCATTTGGTACCACCCCACACAACATCCTTGTCTCTAAAGAGGAGAGACACAGATTTGACAGATTGACCACTTGGTGGATAGGCAATTGGCTGGACGGTCGCCGTCAAACGCTAGATGTCCAAGTAGAGACCAGTACCAACTGGCATTCCTCAGGGGTCCCTATCAGGACCAGAGCTGTTTAACATTCTTGTCAGCAACACAGACAACGGGATTGAGTAAATTAGCCAATGAAATCAAGTTGTGTGTTGCTGTCAAAGTGCTGAAGGGAAGGGACCTGGACAGGCTTGAGAGGCAGGCCCATTCAAACCTCATGAAGTTTAACAAGGCCAAGTGCAAGGTCCTGCACCTGGCTCAAGGTAATCCTAAGCATAAACACAGATTGGTCAGAGAACAGACTGAGAGCAGTCCTGGGGAGAAGGACTTGAGGGTGTTGGTGGATGAGACCATTGACACGATCCAGCAACACACACTTGCATCCCAGAAAGTCAGCCGTATCCTGGGCTGCTTCAAAAGAAACATGATCAGCAGGTCAAGGGAGGTAATTCCCCCCCTACTCCACCCACGAGACAGCACCTAGAGAACTGCATCCAGCTCTGGGGCCCCAAGCATAAGAAAGACACGGACCTGCTGGAACAAGCCACTGAGAGGGTTAGAGGGTTGGAGCACCTCTCCTATGAAGATAGGCTGAGAGAGTTGGGGCTGTTTAGCCTGGAGAAGACTATGGGAAGACCTTATAGCAGCCTTCCAGTACCTAAATAGGGCCTAAAGGAAGGCTTGAGAGGTACTTTTTACAAGGGCATGGAGTGATATGACACAGGATAGTGACCTTAAACTGACAGAAGGCAGGTTTAGATTAGATATTAGGAAGAAATTCTTTACTGTGAGGGTGGTGAGACAGTGGAACAGGTTGGCCAGAGAAGCTGTGGATGCTCCATTCCTGGAAGTGTTCAAGGCCAGGCTGGACAGGGCTTTGAGCAACCTGGTCTAGTGAAAAGTGTCTCTGCCCATGGAACTGGATGATCTTTAAGGTCCCTTCCAACCAAAACAATTCTACAGTTCTATTATCATAAATCTGCTAGGATAAGGAACCAGTACAAGAAGTGCCTGAAAAATAAAAAGACAAACAACCCCCCCACAAATACAAGTGTTGCACTGTATATTTGGGAACATTTACTTCTCTCAGTCTGAAAGTAAGATGCATCTTCAAAGCAGACAGAGGAAGAACAGCAAGATTACTAACGATTAGAAGTAAGCCCCAAGACACAGCTGTTCAACCTACACAAAGAAATGCCCTACAAATAGGAAGAATAACGCTACCCTGACCCCAAAGTATTAAATCCACAGTGACTCTGAGACTTCTGAAAAAGTAATAAACACTGTACCAACAATGAGCAAGAAATTGGGCAAACAGGGCAAGGGACCTGCATGGATGAATAAAGAACTCCTGTTATTACTCAAGCATAAGCAGGACATATAAAGGATAGGGAAGCAGGGTCAGGCCACTTGAGATGAACATAAAGAGGTTGTCAGAGGAAGCAGAAATGAGACAAGAAAGACCAAGGCCCATCTGGAATTAAATCTGGCCAAGGATGTCAAGGGCAACAAGAAGGGCTGCTTCAAGTACATGAATAATAAAAGGAAAACAAAGGCTAATGTGGCTGATTAGTTAATGGAGAAGGGACCCTGGTGACAGGGGACACAGAGAAGACAGAGTTACTGAATGCCTTCTTTGCACTGGTCTGCACTGGTAAGACCAGCCCTTGGGGATCTCTGACCCAGGAGACCAGGGTAAAGGAATGTCAGAAGGAAGACCTTCCCTTGGTCAAGGAGGATTGGGTTAGAGAACACCTAAACAAACTTGATATCCACAAGTCCAGGGCCTAGAGGAGATGCATCCCGAGTGCTGAGAGAGTTGGTGGACACCATAGCAAGGCTGCTCCTGATCAGTCTTTGAAAGGTCTGTGGTGATCAGGAGAGGTGCCTGGGGACTGGAAGACAGCAAATGTCACCCTAGTCTTCCAAAAGGGCAAGGAGACCCAGGGAACTACTGACCAATCAGCCTCCCCTCCATCCTGGAAAGGTGATAGAGTGCCTCATTCTGGAGGCCATCGCTGTCCACATGGAGGACAAGAGGGTGATCAGAAGTCAGCATGGATTCACTAAAGGTAAATCATGCTTGACCAACCTGATTGCTTTCTATGATGAAACGATGACCTGGATGGATGAGGGGTGGATATTGTTGATGAGTGGATTAGCAGTGGACACTGTCAACCTCAGCTTCAGCAAGGCTTTTGACTCTCTCTCACAACATCCTCATAGGAGAACTCAGGAAGTGTGCACTGGATGTGGATTGAGAACTGAGCTGACAGATCTCAGGAGATCATAACCAGAGGCACAGGGTCTATTTGGAGGCCTATCACTAGTGGTGTCTCCCAGGGTTCAATGCTGGGCCCAATATTGTTTAACTTACTCATCAGTGACCTGGATGAGAGGGTTGATGCCTCCTCAACAAGTTTGCTGCCAAGACAAACATGGGAGGGGTGGCTGATCCCCCAGAGTGCTGTGCAGCCCTTCAGAGGGACCTTGACAGGGTGGAGAGATGGGCAGAGAAGATATGTGTGAAATTCAGCAAGGAGTAAATGCAGGTCCTGCACACCAAGGAGAATAACCCCAAGCATTGGTACAGGCTGGAGGTGATCTGCTGGAGGGCAGCTCTGTGGAGAAGGACCTGGGAGTCCTGGTGGACAATAAGTTGTCCCTGAGCCATCAGTGTGCCTTGTGGGCATGGAACCCAGTGGTGTTCTGGAGTGCGTTAGGAAGAGCATTTCCAGCAGGTCGAGGGAGGTGATCCTGCCCCTCTACTCAGCTCTCATGAGGCCACATCTGGAGTCCTGTGTCCAGTTCTGGGCAACAGGCAAAACTGATGCACAGGAAGTTCCATGTGAACATGAGCAAGAACTTCTTTACTGTACAGATGACCAAGCACTAGAACATACTGCCCTGAGAGGCTGTAGAATCTCCCTTACTGGAGATATTCAAGAACAGTCTGGACATAATCCTGTGCAATGTGCTCTAGGATGACCCTACATGAGCGGGGAGGTCAAACCAGATGGCCAAGTATGGTCCCTTCAACCTAACCCATTCTGTGGTTCTGTAACTAGACTTTCAAAACTGACAGTGATTTTCCTTACACACACCAATACAGCTGGAACAATTCATAAAGGACTGTATCCTATGTGAGGGACCCATACTAGAGCAGGTAAAAAATGTAAGGAGGAAGGAATAGTAGAGAACAGTTGTGAACTGACTGCAACCCTCCATTCCTCCTGCATCACTCAGAATATAGAGGGAGGAGGTAGAGAATCTGGAAGTGAAGCTGGGTGAAAGGGGTGAAAGGAAGGTAATTTTAGTTTTATCTTTGTTTCTTACCATCATGCTTTATTTTTGTAAGTGACGATAAAATAAATTCAGAAAGGGCTACCAAAGTAATAACAAGGTTTTAGAAGCTTCCTCGATACCCAGACAAATTAGCTAAAATAGACCCCTATCAGTTTAACAAAATGCATTGACTTCCACAGTAATAGGAAGCAGTAAGCATGCCAGTGAAGAGTGAAATGCTTGAGAGCATTAAAAAAGAGTTTTAAGCATTCTAACTACTTTTACATGAATGTAATCCCCAACTCCTACCATGGAAGACCTGAAAAAAATGAAATAGAAGAAGGGATAAAGGTAATAGAGAGTACCCAAAAATCTTCAGAAAAACATACTGCACTTCTGCAGCACCAGAACTGAAGATTATACTACAAATTACCAAATTCTTGTGCTGCACATTAACATAACTGACTTGTATATAAAGTCTGAGTCAATGAAAATGAGACTGACAGTATTTATTATGCTTTATCAAGCTTGAGAATAAATATTTTGTTATTCAGAAACTGCAACTGCTATGCTGACCTAGGTGTCCATGATAAAAAGCTAAACTGTATATTCAATTTGATGCCAATGAACTGGGATAAAACTATTCTGCAGCATATAACTAATCTCTCACATGTTTAATAGACACACTGAATATTTTTACTCTTACATCAATATAACAGATACCCCTGTTTAAGTACCACACTGAAATATGGTTTAGACTGGCTGCCATCAAGGCTTAATGCCTGTTGCAAATCTCTCAGAAAGATACAATAGCATGGTATTGGCAACAAGCACAAGACCAGCAGTTTGGCCCTCAATCTTATTTTTCAAGATAGACAGGTTCAAGACTTCAAAGAGATTATTAGCTCCATTTCAGAACTGTTTCAACTGGGGGCTTCTACTCAAGCTACAGCAGACATGGGAAATGGGAAGATAATTTGGAACACAAGACAAAATTGACGTATCTGATGATTTTATTGACAGCCACAAAGGAACTGTCTACATTTAAATACTATAGCCATGTTCAAAAACAAATCAGAATCAGATGTTAAAACAAGAGGTAAACAATATAATTTATGATCTTGAACATTCAATATCTCATAAGATATTAAGCATATTACTCAGAATATTATCTGCAACACACTGTATATTTCATAGCTACTGGTTTTATCTGTAACACAAGTGAGGGCAACCCATAACACAGGGTCTCAACCCACATGTAGGACAGCTGTGGTGTTGGACACTAAAATAACTCATCATATTGGCTTGGTACAGAGCCAAAAGACAAATGAGCTAATCATCATCTCATTAATTTCATTATATGGCAACTTTCAGGAATGGAAAGGGTAACCTACAACATGGATGGAATAAGACTGTAAGTTAACAATGTTTGTGGAAGATTTTTTAATACTTATTTTACACAAGACCATATGCATTTCAAGTTCCAGTTCACCTTCTTCATAGGCAACACTACTGCACATCTGTAGCTTCAGAGTAATACCTCACCACATTGCTCTGTAAAAAAAAGCTATTACTGGGTTCAGAAAAATAAAGATTTTGATATGCATGCTAGACTAATTAAATCTGGAAACACTAACAGCTCTGAGAGGAGATTCATTCAGAAAGGTAGTGACCCACAAAAGCCCAAAAATGCTAGAAATACACTATGACTTGATATAATAGGATTATTTAAACATACTTGTTTTCACAACAGTTTGGCTTTAGTGCTCAATATGTAAGTCAGCTCTCTTGTATGGATCTTTTATTGCCACTTAAAAATCTGTTTAAACAAAACAGGTTTCTTCAAGGTCTCTACTATGCCTCATCAACCTGGTAATGGTATTGCTCTGATGCAATAATCAAGGGAAATAAAGAAATTAGATAAGTTTTTTTGCATTTAATTCCTATAAGTTAGAAAGGAAAAAAACCCCACAAATACAAACAATAGTAAGTATTTCAGGTATATTCTGCCTTTGGTCAAGACTGAACTAAAATTAAATCCTTAATTAAGTGCAGAAGCAGATCAAAAGCCTATAAAATGCATGATATAACTAATGCTCAATTATGAATTGGAGTTTTGATATAAAGGTATTTATATTTCATTGACTTCTATACAGTTCATCAGATAAGCAACTGAACACATGCCACAATTCAATTACAAAACTACAACAAGCAAGAAAGTTGAACTAAGAAATTACAAGTTATAACAAAATATAGCATGTTAGACATCTAAATTACAACCAACTAGGCCAGTTACATCTGTCATGCCTTTCTTCCTTCAAATGCTAAGATATGATTCATTGCCTTCAGGCCTGATTTGTTCTGAATGAGAATCCAGGTTACAACCTCAACCTGGGAAAAACAAAAGAAAATACAAGCCTGTTAAGCTTCATTTTTGTCAACTTCAGAACCCTCTGGAATCAGATGCTTAAAATCCAAACAGCAAGAGTGTATACTTTCATTCCACAGAATTGAAGACAATTGTGCAGACCTAACTATTTAGAACTTTGACTTGCAGAATAAAATGAGCCTTCATAATGCTTAAGGAAAAAAACCACAAAACCTACTTTGCTTCAAGGCTACATCATTTGTTCCAGACCTACAATCTGATAGACAGTTATGAAATTGAATTGCCAGGGTGAGACTACAGATAAAACTAAAGTATTTTAATTAGCAACATCATGATAGGCATTATCTTGGAGAATTACATCTCATAGAAAGTATTAGCTTTGTTTTATGAGGTGACATTAATTATCTACTCTACTATTGTTTCAGCTCCTCCTGAAGAGAGACCAATGCATATTGGATGCTGCAGAAAAAGAGAAGGGAAAAAACATAACTAACCCAAACAGAATAAGGATTTATAAAAAGTTGAGGCCAGTTTTTTTTGACTGCAAGACACTTACAGGATTGATGTACTAGTAAATACACTACATGTTTGCTATATCCTAAATGTCTGATAAAACCTTTGTAATTTAAAAACAGTATACAAAGACACTATTCTGTGCTGTCTAAAATCTGCCCCAAACTTGATGAATTTCAGCTTTTAGATCAGCTGAAGACTGTTTCACAAATTTAAGGATACATACTAAAGAAGACAATTTTTTTATAGAAGGTTTTTTTCCTAAACATTCAAAATCCATAGTAGTTTTCCCCATGATCTCTACACAAGCTTTAACAAAGCTTTGACTGGTTTCAACTCTGAGTTTCAAGTTGCAAGATTATCTTGAGTTGCTTTTAGGGATTTCCCCCCCCCCCATTCTAATCAATAGAGTGCTGTGTGACACTACCATTTAGTTGTCTTGTTATGAGAAAATGGATATTTAGTCAACAGAAATAGAAGACTGCCCTTTACAGTTGGTAAAGTGACAAAACCCTATTGGCAGTTTTAATTAGACAAAATTCAGATATTACTTGACCACTGCTATGTTTTTCTTTCCTACCTGTCACTTTTTCAGGTAGCAATTCCTAACAAGACAATATGGGTTTATAAATATTGTAACAAAGTATAAATTTATAAGTTACATACTGTTGCAATGGATCTACAGTATATAAGAAACAACATTAAAAACTTCTGGTTTTAAGTGAACATGTTTCCAAAATGGCTTTTTGTCGTTTTTTGCTAACTCACTTTCTTCTTCCCAAAGTCCCCCACATTATCTCTGTTCAGCAATGTCCTAAGGAGATAGCTGGAAGTTTTCTCATTGGCTTTTATCTACTCCTTTCTATTGGTTGTTAACCCTTTCTTGTTTTTGGTGGTTCTGCAAGACCCCCTGAACTTTTAATTGGTTATTCTGTAATCCCCCCCAAACCTATATATATCCCTACCCATACAATAAATCTCTCTTGCTCGCTCCTCTGCTGGTCTCTGTTGTGAGTCTTGTTGGGCTCCATGGGGACCACGTAGTGGGAGGCAGCGGGGGAGCATTTTCCCCTCCAGGTAATGGGCTAAAAACCCCAGGCCCTGGAGCCCCCTTTTCCCTTTCCCAATCCACCGTCGCAACATACAATAATTCTCTTCAGAGAGCACAAGTTACAAGAAGCTGAAACATGTAAAAATCTCCTTAGTCCATACATAATCAAAAAAGAATATAGTAAAAGCAATTGTAATTTAGTTCATGTCACATTTTTAACTTAATATGACTTAATTAAAATAGTAAAAACTATGTACAAACACTGAGCAATTAACTATCAGCTGTAACAGCAGTCTTATTGATAAGTATGCATCTATACAGTGTTGAGTGGTACCTTCAGGAATTTTCAACACAAAACAATTTTATCTTCAGTTGTAGCAAACAGATTTTCCTATTAAAAATCAGCTTTTAATATTTTAAGACTGTTTCAGAATTATTAAAATTAATAAGTATCAATACCTATAGATATCAAACAAGCATATTAAGATACCAATTTGAATATACTGCTATATAATAAACATGAATACACTCACTTTTTTAAACTGAACATTCTTACTAAACAATTAGTGCCATAAGTATTCTATATCCACAGAACAGCATTTCAGTTATATCTACTGCAGATATCTTTAGCAGTCTTCATTAGTATTTTAAATCAAGTATTCCCTTATTCCCTTCTGCCCCACTCTCATCCTTTTTGTAGAATAGAATTTAAGAATTCTGTTCTTCAAATGCAATAAAACCATTTTGATTGTCACAAGTCAGCAGAAACTGTACTGCTAGACTTTATAAAGAAATAAACACTGACTTCAAAATTGAACATTTTGAGCCCAGATACAATTTAAGTGTCTTTCTTTTAAAAATGAAGGGTTGATAGCAAAAATGCTCCTCAAGTGTCAAAAGTTATGTACTAAAATTGAACACGTCTGAAAACTATATTCTGGCACTAGTAATTCTTCTTGATTCTGAGGGTATTAATACTCAAGAAGCATTCACAATTAACAGTTCCTCAAGACAATCACCACAAAGAAATATGCCTACTTGAAAGTAAATAGTCAGCTTCTGTTAAGTCAGTTGTATCCAGTATTACTCTGCAAACATACCTGGCTCAATCTCTGTTTTTGGTGATACTTTCTCCTCTCTTGAAATGCTCATTTCTGTCATTTGCTGCATTACAGGCAAAGCGGCAACAAGCACATTTCTGTTTACATACAGTGAAATGGGTGATTACATTAGTTTGGAGTACATAATAAGAGCTTAAACTGTCAAAATCCATCAAACTATCCAATCAGTTATTATTGATACATGTTTTCATGTTCCTGACCTGATCTCTCTTCCCTAGAAGAGACTAGGCAAACTGTAGCAAATATTTCCCCAGATAAATCAGAAATGTCCTTGTAAATGCAGTAAGTCCAACACCAAGCACTATTTAGTTCTCATTTATAAAGATTCACAAAGAACTGTAAGGTGCACTGTCACTTTTTTCTCTGCAGAAACTCTCTGTAATAGGGCAATTTTACTGCAATGTTACTTTAACTTGCTATATACTTAGTTCATTCAAACCTCAAATAATTACCTCCATCTGGGGAAGGGTCTAAAAATCAAGTCTCATGAGGAGCAGCTGAGGGAACTGGGGTTGTTTCACCTGGAAAAAAAAGGAGGCTGGGGGGGGGGAGTCTTATTGCTCTCTACAGCTACCTGAAAGGAGGTTGTAATGAGGTGGGAGTCAGTCTCTTCTCCCAAGTAAGAATTGATAGGATGAGGAAACGGCCTCAAGTTGTGCCAGGGGAGGTTTACATTGGATATTAGAAAAAAATTTCTTCACCAAAAGGGTTTTCAAGCATTGGAACAGGCCGCCCAGGGCAGCGGTTGAGTCACTGTCCCTGGAGGGATTTAGAAGACTGTGTAGACATGGCATTTAGGGACATGGTTTGGTGGTAGACTTGGCAGTGTTAGGTTTATGGTTGGACTCAATTATATTAATGGCCTTTTCCAACCTAAATGATTCTATAGTCTTACCTTGATTTTCCAGATGTGCTACTAGCAGTACCTTCACACTTGCTTAAGCTACCATCTGCTCCCTGTACAGATGCAGAGTCTGAGGTAGGACTGTTTGAACCACTAGCTGCCCCTATATAACAGAAATTTGAGAAGTTAATTATAAGCAAAGTATAGAATATAAGTTAGTCAAGTAGTTCTGAATATAGTTATGAACCATTTCCAATCATTCCTCATTCTACTGCATCTTCTTAATTAAAGATGGACTATGTTGTCAATGACCAAAACACAAGGATTGTATAAGAAGACAATTGTAGCAGTGGGTAAGTAGAAATCCAAATTAAGGTTCAACACCAAGTGGGCCACAATAAATTACACAAAAAAGCATTTTTATTGTGATTTAAAGTATTATACCCTTTGATATTCATAGTTTTAGTATGCAGCAATCAGATCTCCTGAAATACATTTTGTGATTCCTCTCATCACCTATACAATATATTTTCCAGACACACACACAAAAAATGTCTCAAACCTTTACCCATTGGGCTGATTCTACCACTATTCTGATGTCGCTGAAGATGTTCTTTGTAGCAAACAGAACACATGCCATTTGTTCTAGGATTTCCATAAAATCCACATCCTGTACTACACAGCATGGGCCCTGGAGTCTGGTTTGTCTCTTGAGCCATTTCAATGCTGTAAATAAAACCAAGAACTGCATTAAGAACTGGCATTTCACCAAAATCAATTACAGGGTTATAGAATTAAAGTAAGTCTGCTTACCTTGCCCACAAAAAGTGATATCAGCATTTTTAAAGATGGCTATATGGATGTTAATATATAATTCAATACTTCAATTGTATTGATAAGTAACATTGTCAGGAACATCTAAGAGAGGTAAAAAACATTATCATAGTTTAGTGGGTTAACCTTGGCTGGATGCCAGGTGCTCATCAAGCTGTTTTATCACTCCCCCTCCTCAACTGGACAGGTGGAGAAAAAGACAATGAAAGGCTCATGGGTCAAGATAAGGACAGGGGAGATCATTCACCAATTACCATCATGAACAAAACAGACTCAACTTGGGAAAAAATAATTCAATTTATTACCAATCGAATCAGAGTAAGATGAGAAAACAAAACCAAATCTTAAAATACCTTCCCCCCCACCCCTCCCTTCTTCCTGGGCTAAACTCCACTTGTGATTTTTCTATTCCCCCACCCCTCCACCCCCCAGTGGCACAGGGAATGGGAGTTGTGGTCAGATCATTACACATCTCTGTTGTTCCCTCCTCCTCACATTCCCTGCTCCAGTGTGAGGTCCCTCCCACAGGAGACAGTCTTCCACAAATGTCTCCAACATGGGTCCTTTTCTACATGCTGCAGTTCTTCACAAACTGCTTCACTGTGGGTCCCTTCCATCTTTTCTTTCCATGGGGTATATTCCTTCAGGAACAGACTGCTCCAGCATGGCTCCTTCACAGGGTCACAAGTCCTGCCAGCAAACCTGCACCAGCATGGGCTTCCCTCAGGATTACAGCCCCTGCTCCAGTACCCTGCGATACCTCCCTCCCCAATCTTGGTGTTTCCAGAGTTGTTTCTCTTAAATATTCTCACTCCTCTCTTCCAGTTGCTGTTGCGTAGCAGTTTCCCCCTCCTTCTTAAGTGTTATCACAGAGGTGCTATCACCATTGCTGATGGGCTCAGCTTTGGTCAGCAGCAGGTCCATCTTAAAAGTGACTGGCATTGGCTCTGACACAGGGAGGCTTCTAGCAGCTTCTCACAGAAGCCACCCCATGGCCCACCCTGCTACCAAAACCTAACCATAGAAACCAAATACACACAGTAAAACTGAGAAGCAATATAGTTATCAGACACCAAACTGTGTGCGCAGGTTATGACCAACTTGAATTAATTGGCCAACAAAAAATTTATTAACAACCTCTGAGCACTTACAGCATAGAAAAAAACCCACCAAACCACAGATAGATGGGTAGAACAAGCAGGACCAAGTTTGTATCTACTAAACAGTTCTGGTAATTAGCATAGTTTATCTTTGCAGACTCCAAAAGGACTGCTCCACTTTTTCAGTAATGGTGATCTTACATCATTCCAATGCTAATCCCATTATTAGCAGTTTGTACTTTCATGACATTTGTTAAACAGAACAAAAATAAAAAAAAACAACACTGAAGGATGGGCAACAGTCATTTTAAGACTGTATTTTATATCTGTAGAAGATGTTTCTATAACAAGTCTTTTAACTTTGCTTAAATTGCATACAAAGCCCAATACTAAATATTAACTAGCAACAACATAAGCCCTCAAAACATGATCCAAAAGCGTTTCTGAAATAAGCTTAGACCAGATCTTACTCTTCCATGAAAAGGAAAGCTATTTTAGACTGTTGAACACATTAATTTACACACCCCATGCATTTCCAAAGAGCCAGTTAAATCTTTTGTCTTTAAGATAAAGGCAGACTTCTGCATCTCAAAAAGGTAGATAATTCTCTCATCTCTGCCATCAACTGCAAAAGTTAGGAATAAAAATATTTCACCTTCACTGGTAGTTGACCACTGCAAAACAAAGCTAGATAGAAAAAAATAGCTAGGTAGAAAAACTGATATAGTAACCAAATCCTTAGTTCCCAATGTCAATAAAACTACAATACAGTAATCAAGCAATCTACTACAAACTGAGGAAACACTTGTCCTCCAAAATTTAGATGTAGTGAAAGTACTGCCTATAGCATTTGGAAACATTTTAGTGAAAACTCCAGATTACTGCTTTCCTCTTTAAGGGGAGCCACAAAACAGGATGTTTGTCTGCTGATGCTCATGAAAACTCAAGTAGACCAAATGTTAATTAGTGCATAAAGAAATACTTTTTATAACTTAAAGCCACACTACAAGCTGTTACCATATATCTCAACAGTATGAGAACTGTAATTGACAGCAGCATTTGTCTAGTTAATCTAAACTTCTAGGATCAAAGTAAATCAACAGCTGGAGAAAAGAGTAAAATCAATCTGCTTGCCTGCTGGTGGGCACAGGTCTTCAACAGTTTATACCTTTGTTTCAGTACTAGAAAGCAAACTCAAACTTATTCTGATATACCTCTTAAGAAATTGCAGTTTTACAGCCATACACCAATCAGTGGATACAACAGAAAATTTAAGACTTTAAAAAATTACTCATTTTTATTGTAGCTCTAAGTTATTATAACACAAAGACTGTACTTCTGCGGGTGCAGTCAAAGCCCTATCAAAAATGATAACACATACACTATCATCATCAATTTCAATTAACTTGTTCCACTTTCAAATTAGCATGTTTCACCACTTACTGAAATAAAGACAAGATAAAATACAATAAAAATTTAGTTATATGTTAAATGTGACTTTGCAAAATTGTAACTGCTTGAAAGAAGGTTGCTGCCCAAACTATGGGCAATTAAGATAAAGCTAGCTTACATAAACAAAAGGGACTGTCAGGGAAGGCAGGAAGGACTTCTAGCATGTAGCATTGCAAGGGAGACAAAAGAGGGGTGGGGGAAACGTAAGCTGTTTGAAGTGATAAAACTTTATGTAACTACTCTATAGTAAGGAGCCACTGGTGGTCTAGTGGTAAGGGCGCGGCGCTGTCACCGCCGAGACCCGGGTTCGATTCCCGGTCAGGGCCACTCCCGGGCTGATGGAGCTCGTTAGCCCTTAAAGGCAACCCATCTACGTCCTAAGGACCTCGCTGCCACCGTCCAAGCTCGCTTGGCCCCGGCAGATGAACCTTAGGATTAAAGGGTGGGCTCAGTTCCGCGCACACTGGGTCTCACCTAAAAAATCCAATGCGCAGGCTGGAAGGTGTAAAGACCTTCCCCGGATTTTTGATCGCGAAGACTGGCCATTATTATTATTACTCTATAGTAGTAAGAATAGGAGTTAGGTAACCAAATGTCTATTTAGATAAGGCAAAGAGTGTACGTGATAGATAATTTTGAAACTCACTCCTTCAAATGTATAAAAAGCTGTTGTGTTTCTTTACTCGGTGGAATGTATGGGGGGGGGCAAAACCCCCTGCATCTCCCCAGCCATAATAAAAGTGTGCTTTACATATAGTTCAAGGATTTCTTTGAATCGTTACTAAGTTTAACTTTAGGTATTAATGCTGGTATTAACATATTACAAACAAGAGTCTTTATAGCTCTTTGTCAGCACAGTCCTTCACTACTTGAAATGCATGCTGCTAATTAAAAGATCAAGTTGTTATCCAATGCTTAAGAAATTCTGTTTTTTCAGTCCTTAAAGTCTAGGTATCACCTGACTGGGTTATAATACACTTTCCAGAATTTAATCTAATAACCAGGACACTAAAATATGCCATTTAATATTTTGAATCAACAGTGAAAGTGAAGTTTTCAGAAAAGACGGATTACAGACTTCTCCAATTCTTCCCTACAAACTTTTCTACCAAGATCACAAAGTACCTAAGGCCTTACAAATTCAGTTGTACTACTCTGAAAAACAAGCTAATAGCACTATGTATCTGCTTTACCAAACTTTTTTCAGAAATTTGGGTCACATGGTTGAGCACATTAGCTTCTGCCTGTCACAAGGCTGCAGTGCGACAGACTAATCTAAAGACTCAGACATAAAACCTTGTCAACAGGGGCCTCAGAAATCAGCTCCTATTTATATCTCTGAAGGCTGCCAACTCCAACAACCCATAGAAGTGAAGCAGCCAAGCATGCACCCACTGTAAGAGAAAAATACAAAATTCAATTAATATGACTACAGTTCCTTTTCTAGAGGAAAAGGGAGTGCAGATACTTCAATCAAGAAAACTGCCTCATGATGCTGCATTATCTCAGACATTTTCATCTCTATTTCACAACAAGAATAAAAATCAGCTATGATCAGAGGCCTAACATATTATTACACTCTCACAACCGTACAAATACATTCCCCAACCTTTTGGTTGAGTGGTTATAACCAAACCTTTGCAAAAAATATAATGAACTCTCCTATCTCCAAAAAGAGCAAGTCTTAACCCTCAGAGATGTCCATGTTTAACCCTGACCTCCCAATATAAAAAGGAACTATTTTATTCAGTGCGTTAACTCAAACAGTAATTTACACCACTGACCTTCACAGTTATTGGCAAGTTTACCCACCCAAACTAAAAGTGGAACATAAATACTTTGTTATTATCACAGTTAACAGTCTCATAACTAAAACATCTTTTTAGTTCCAAATTACAACTGAGGCATAGTCAACTCTAATAACAGCAGATATTTAGATTATTTGAGAGGCAAATCTAATTAAGCTTTTGTGCACACCAAGTGCACTTCCAAGAAACTACAACTTATGAACTATGTGACATGCATAATAAAAGCACTTCAAGTTACCCTAATATTTCATAGATTCATAGAATGGTTTGGGTTGGAAGGGACCTTAAAGATCATCCAAGTTCCAACCCCCCTGCCGTGGGCAGGGACACCTCCCACTAGACCAGGTTACTCAGGGCCCCATCCAACGTGGCCTTGAACACTTTCAAGGATGAAGCATCCACAATTTATCTGGGCAACTTGTTCTAGTGTCAGACCACCCTGACAGTCAAGAATTTCTTCCTAATATCTAATCTAAACGTACCCTCTTTCAGTTAAAAGCCATGCCTCCTTGTCCTATCACTCCATGGCCTTGTAAAAAGTCCCTCTCCAGCCTTTTCAGAGGCCCCATTTAGGTACCACATTAATTGCTTAATATAATAAAGGGAATAAAAATACTAATTTTAAATCAATAATAAAACCTTAGATGGGGTTAAACTGGCTGGTTAAATAAATACTTATTTATCTGAATATCCCCGTCTAGAAAATGAACCATAAAAAAAAAAAAAAAAAAAAACCAACACAAAACCAGCAAGGATATTCGAGGTATACGCCTCTCTAACAGCGTTCTAGATGAAGCAAAAAGAAGAAATAAATGCGGATCAAACCCAGGCATTTCCCAGTGACAATTAAATGCAGCTCAGTAATCCAGACAAAAAGGGAGGCACCACCAAGTGCTCAAAGCTTGTTACGTTTTAGTCGCCATCGCCTCCACACACCAATGCCCTCCCCCAGGACACCAAAACACAAAAGACGTGGAAGCTGCCGGCCTAATGCTTTTTTAACAAAAACCCAGCTCCTCTCTCAGCGAGGACTGAGGAAGCCCTCGTTGTCTCCCTCCCTGCCTGCCCCACTAAGGAGGGAGTAGGGTGTACGCCATCCTGACCCGGCGGCCTCCCACCGCAGCACCCATCACGTCAGAGAGAGAGTCCGCCAGATAAAACGATAGACGCCCTGCCACTTCTCGCCTCGCGAAAGGCAGCAAAAACGCCTTGGGGAGGCCCAAGCACCCCCCGCGCCGCTCCTCTGGGCACACCGCCACCGCGCTAACAGCTCTCAGAAATCGAGTCCACATCCTCCCCCAGTCACCCTTCAGTGTCCGTGTACCTGCTCCAGGCAGGGGGTGGAGCGAGACACCCCACGGCCGATGTCGGAGGCGCTGCAGATGGCTTCGGACTGTTTCTAAGAGAACGAAGGGCAAGAGGACGTGGGGCACGAAGCTGGTGGTGCCACCACCGCTTCCTTTCTGCGGCAGCGGCGCGGAACGAAACGCGCGACGCACAGGAGAAAGACGAAAGGAAGGCGCAAGAAAAAGAAAGAATTGAGGAAGAAGGGTTGAGGAAGGAGGGACCTGAATCCGCCGGTCCGCTCGCGTCAGCTCCGCCTCCTCCTGGCTGTTGCTGAGGCCTACATGCCAGCGCGCTCCCACGCGAGGGGAAAGAGAGGACGAGATATTTGCGAGGCGGCTCAAAATACCGCCGCCATTGCCTGCGGAGTCACGAACTTCCCCCTCCCCGAGACTAGGGACTATAGAGGAATGGACAGAGACCCCACACGTCATCTGCTCTCCCGGGGGTGGGAAAACGGAAGGAGCAGTGACAACCGTCTCGCATGGCTTCACCCCGCCCACGGAAGTAAGATGGAGCTGCGCGTAGAGAAAACAAAGCCTTTCCCCCTCCACTTGCCCTAATAACAGACGCGTCCACCCTTAATTAACGTTGCCATTTAAACTTGAACCTGTAGTTGTGAAAAATTGAGGAACTGATTTTATTCCAAGCAAATTAAAATGAACAGAGGGTACTAACAAAAGAACTATTTCTGTATATTTACTAACTTATAGGCGTATCGTGGAGACTGTAAGGTGAAGGGTCCTATCTGGACCTCTCACCAGGGATCTTTCGCGGCCGGGAACAGGGAACAAATTATGAATAAAAATGTATTCCTCTGTGCCATGTGGATACACAGAGAGACCCTCCATGCCTTGCAATGTGAGGATGATGCAAGATCCCCCTGTACGAGCCCAGGGGAGGTATGTTACAACCAGCCAAAAGATAACACCCACTTCCAAAGCAGAGAAATTACCTTTTAAGGCAACAAGCGGACAGTAAAATGAATATTCAACAACTGATATCAAAGGGTACAAAAAGCGCAGTTTTCAAACAGCAGTGTGCTCTTTGTTTGATTCAAAGGTGCACCCAGTGCTGGAAATGGGTACCCAGCACTGCAATAAAAATCTCTTGCTATATTTCTTTGTCCTGCAGGTATTTTTGCCGTCTTCAAAATTCCAGAGAAAAAGTAACTTATAACACAGTGGTGTCACAGGTGAATTAACAAGAGAAGTCGTCGTTGTGGGGTTAACTAAAAGGGTTTTATTAATGATTTAATGAGAATCAAATGATAGTTAATGATTGAATAAAAATTAAATAATAATAAAAATTACAAAAAACTGCTGCCATACAGGAGAGCTCAATGGGTTTAAGGGGGCTACAGATATTTATAGTATAAAGTGATTGACTTGTAGTCAACCCTCCCTTTGGTGTACATGCAGGAGTGCAGTTGGAGCAGTTTTAGTTTTGTCTAGTCCCAGCTCAGGCTGGTGTTGTTAGCTCCTGATAGACTCCTTCGTTCCTGAGAAGATATGACCTAGCACAATTCTCAAGGTCTGCACATTAAGGATTATTTCCCTGAGGCTGAGTTGTTGGTGATGCCTGAACCAAAGTACTGTTCACTCACATCCATCACAAGCAACCATTAGTATTTTTTAACCTTGCACTCCTGTTTTATCTATCTTCTGGATTCATTGGCTATTGTCTACTTACACTTTTATACCTAAACAACTATTAAGTACTAATTGGCTACTTTTCTACTTAAAAAAAAAAAAAAAAAAGATTATCTGATAATGAATTGTCCCCAGTGATAACTCAGTTTTAAAAGAAATAGGATAATTCTGTGCTTGATGGTGGAGTTTTTTTCTGTGAGATTATAGTATAAATAATTTCTTGTGAGTTTTATTGATTTAAAATTCTAAAATTTTGAATGTTTGTAAACAGTATTTGCTAAAAGCAAAGGAATCTCTATAGTATATAAAGATATCATATTGAAACGTTATCCAGACAACTGGGACAGGAAGGGATTTGTTGTATATGGGATAAAATCTCTTTGTTCTATGGTCTACCTTACAGTTTGCTGTTTTTCTCACCGATTTTATTGGTTGTGACCACCTATAAGCATAGGGTAAACTTGAAATCCAAACCTTGACCTGCATTCAGATTTGCAAATTTGTGGGTCACTGAACTTCACGATTAAGTATTTATATATTTTTGCATGTCCAAACTTTAGATCAGACTTTGTGCCTATTGGATGTTGATAAAACTACATGTTCAGAGGATGTAACACTGACCTAGAGTGACAGAAATATTACATCACTGTGGAGAGAGGGAGTTTGATGGGTGTGTAAGCCTGGAGAGCATGGAAGAGGAAAAAGAAATCAAAGGAAAGAATAAAGCTTGTTATTTCAGACTTCTTCCTCACTGTGAGAGCAGCACAGGGTAGCTTATAGCTACCACTGTCAGTAGGTATAGGAGAGTGATTGTCATAGTAAATTAAAGGCAATTAAAATGTTTGTAAGGTAGCATTTCTAGAAAATGGAAGATAAACATACCATGCTTACATTACTACATGTATCTTAGGAATAGAAGATCTGTAAAATTCAAAGTTGCTTTAGATAAATGGTCTAGATAATTCAACTTTGCTTAAATGCAGTTTCTACCATATTCTATTGATTTTCTGAGACTACAATATATTTGGACATATATTTCTGGGCCTCTTTAAACCATTTAATCTGAAAAAAACCCAGGTAGAATTGGAAGGTATGGCTTTACAGGTAGTACACCACTGAAATCATTAGAAAAAACCTTTTTGTCTGACATGCCTTCTAGAGCTGATCTCTTTCCTTGTTTGTCAAAGGAATGTCTCCTGAGACCCAAAAGCTTCTATCACAGATAAATAAAATTTTCAGGTAAATGTAACTATACTGTGCTGAAAGACAGCAAGCTCTGTAAAAGTATAGGGCACTAATAATGAAACTCCCAACACATAAAAGCAGCATGCAGAGGATGAAAGCAGAGACAAGCTACAGAGGAGAAACTGAGAATCATTGAACAGACATATAGGGATGGTATCAGGAAAGTTAAAGCTCTGTTGGAGTTGAGACTTGCAAGAAATGTCAAGAGCAACAGGAAGAGCTTTGTTAGGAAAATTGTATTTCCTAACGATTGTACCAATCTGTCTTTATAGTATGAAATTGTATTAACTTTTTAAGAGATATATATTTTACATTGTATATTGCATGAACATTGTTAAGTCAACATAACTTAAGGGCCCCAGCTCACTGCAAGGAGGAGAAGGACAGCCGCCACATTGAAGATAAGGACCTTTTGTTTCTCAAAATCCACAAAGAAGGAAGGATATCCCTGGACTACTGAGATAATGCCAGCATCCTAGCCCCTCCAAACACCTCTGAAACCGTCCCATTATCTGGCATCATAGACAAGTAACTGTAGCAGGACCAACTCCAGGGATACCTAGATCAAGAAGCACGTGGATGATGACGACATATAATTATAGTGGCTTTTCAAAATAGTTGTGTGTGTGGTAAGTAGTGATTGGCCAAATCATGTTGTACTTGAATGTTTGAAAGTTATAAGAATTGCATAAAACTGCATTCAGGGTGCCCTGATTTGAATGAGACACTTCATGTACATGAATAAAGAATTTCTCTTGCAGATCTATACTTTGTGTCCTAACCTCTCTCCTCAGTCAGCATGGAACCGTTGTGAAATTTTCGTGGCAGTTTGGCAACCCAGTTGGGATTTAACCAACTCACTCAATCCAATGTCTCACTACTGCCTGGATCCCAACAATCCGCCCTGCTGGCCTGTGAGTGAGTTCACCTCAAGATACTCAGGCACAGGAGTAGTGTAGTGTGGATCTTGTTTGGTGGTAAGGTGATTTTTTTTATAATAATGGGATGAGGACAAAGTGTAATGAAGTCATCACTGATAAATGAATTGTTACAACACCAGAAATCTATTGATGGAGCAGGTGGGTTGTCAAAAGCCCAAGCTATAAAACTATGTCAGGAAAATTGGCCAGAAGTGCCTACCTTTGGTGATGCGGACCAAAAGTGGCCACAGTCTGATTTTTTTAATAATATTAAGCTGAGCTATTTATGCCAGCTAATGAACCAGGATGGGATCCCGATTTACCATCTGATAGAGATATGCTACAAAGGGTGAAAAGCAGACTGTTAGAACTGTCAGGATAGCATGTACTTGGCACTGGTGAGGCTGCACCTTGAATCCTGTGTTCAGTTTTGGGCCTCTCACTACAAGAAAGACATTGAGGTGCTGGAGCTTGTCCAGAGAAGGGCAACAAAGCCAGTGAAGAGTCTGGAGCACAAGTCTTATGAAGAGCAGCTGAGGGAACTGGGGTTGTTTAGCCTGGAGAAAAGGAGGACCTTATTAGTCTCTACAACTGCCTGAAAGGAGGTTGTAGCAAGATGGGTGTCTTCTCTCCCAGGTAACAAGTGACAAGACAAGAGAAAATGGTCTCAAGTTGTGCCAGGGGAGGTTTACGTTGGATATAAAGAAGAATTTCTTCTTTATGCCTGACCTGGGTGGTCAGGCATTGAAACAAGCTGCCCAGGGATGTGGTGGAATCACTATCCCTGGAAGTGTTCAAAAATGCGAAGATGTGGAACTGAGGGACATGGTTCAGTGGTGAACACAGCAGGTGCTAGGTTAATGTTTGGACTCGATGATCTTAGAGGTCTGTCCTGGGTTACACAGAGATTCTGGTATCCACCTTTTCTCTTTTCCCCAAATATGCCTACTAATTTAGACTGAGGCGGGAATTTAGGATAAGGGTGGTACTATTATCCTAGGAGAAGAAGAATGTATCCACAAGTGTGAAAGACTGGAATGCTGACGACTCAAACAATCCAGATGTTGAGGGCGGGCGTACACACCTATCACCTCAGGCTATGAGCTGGGTGTTGTTTCTTTGTCCTTACACAACTGACTTATCTGTGATAACTCCCCTAGGGGGAAGCATCAGGACAACACACACACACACACACACACATACACGCGCACACACACACGCACGTGCACACACAGCCTGAAGATATTAATCTCTGCTGATGGGCCATAATGGATCCACCTGTGCTGACATAACAGGCAGCTGTAACATCTTAGAACGTGTCAAAGACTCCTGAAATATCCCATGATCCAGTATTACATCACCCAGTGAAAAACTCCCTGCCCCAGGGGAGGTACTGGAGGTGTTCCCACCTACCCTGAGCCCAGTAAAAGATCACACTCAGACTTCACTCAACATCTGGGGTCTTCTTCCCTCACTACATGGGATTTCTACCACCTGCAGTTTCTCCCACCACCTCAATGGATCTGGACTGTGATCACCACTTTGACCAACAAACATTGAAATTGCAATGACCAAGTCTCATTGCTGGATTCAACAGGTATCTTGTGGGTCCTTACAGTTGTCTGGGGGGTCTGCAGCCCTGCTCCAGCTGCCTGTACCAGCACTGCAACCTCACTCCAAATATTCCTTCCAGGATTTTTCTGGGTGGGGGGAGGCCAGCCACTATTTCATTTTGGTCCAGTGGGTGGGGGCTTGGGAAGTTTCTCCTCACTGCTTAGCTTAACCCAGTTTTATCAGTATTGTTATTAACATTCTTCTTGGTAAAGAGTTATTTTTTCGCTTACATCTGTGTGTATTTGGTTTCTTTCTATTTATTGGAGAAAAACATGGGCATTGAATCCAAGGGAAGAGACTTCTGAGGTCTCTGCTCCTCCAAATTGTCTCAAATCAAGACAAGGTCTTTTCTAACCTAAACGATTCTATGATTCTCCTTCAGTAGTTTCCATAAATTCTTGTAGTGGACTCCATACATCTGCCTTCCATGTCTGATGCTTTCCTATAATGTGGTAGGACCCATCAGTAAATAAGGCAGTTTACTTCTCACTTTTTTTTTATTATACAATTGTGCCTCTTCAGCATGTCATATCCTTCTCTGGTGACATTCCAAAGTCTTGGCCTTCTGTCCAGTCCATGATCACTTCCAAGATTCCTGGATGACTGGGGTTTCTTATTTGAGCTTGATGTGTGATCAGTGTGACCATGTAGCGTCAGTTTCATGATGTGTAGAGGGGTCCCTCCCTTTGAACATCTAACCCAACACAGGTAACCAGGGTGCCAGGAGGAACTGTGCTTCAGTACCAATCACCTCTGAAGCAGCTTGAACCCCTTCATAAGTTGCTAGTATCTGTTTTTCAGTTGGAGTATTGCAGGCCTCAGATACTCTGTATCCCTGACTCCAAAAGCCTAGGGGTCGACCTTGAGTCTCCCCTGGTGCTTTCTACCAGAGGCTCCAGGTCAGACCATTCTCCTTAGCTGCAGTGTACAGCACATTTTTTACATCTTAGCCTGTTGAGACTGGCCTGAGAGCTACAGCATGAACTATTTCCTGTTTGATTTGTTGAAAGGCTTGTCGATGTTCAGGGCCCCATTTGAAATCATTATTATTCTGGGTTGTTTGGTAGTGGGGGCTGACAATCGGACTGTAATTTGGAATGTGCATTCTCAAAAATCCCCCAATGTCTAAAAAGGCTTGTGTTTCTTTCTTGTTAGTTGATGGAGACATTGATGTTATTTTGTTAATTACATCTGTTGGGATCTGATTACATCCATCTTGCCATTTTATTCCTAAAAGCTGGATCTCCTGTGCAGGCTCCTTTGCATTCCTCTGTTTTATGGTAAAACCAGCTTTCAGAAGGATTTGGACTATTTTCTTCCTTTTCTGAAAAACTATTTCTGCTGTATTGCCCCACACAGTGATATCATTAATGTATTGCAGGTGTCCCAGAGTTTCACCCTGTTCCAGTGCAGTCTGGATCAGTCCATGGCAGATGGTAGTGCTTTGTTTCCACTCCTTGGGCAGTTGATTCCAGGTGTACTGGACACCCTTCCAAGTGAAAACAAACTGGACTGAACTCTGCTGCCAAAGAGACTGAGAAAAATGCATTGGTAATATCAATTGTGGCACCACTGGGCTGCCTCTGACTCCACTGACTGATGTCTAGATGGTTCCCAAGCAGCAATTGACCCCTTCTGGCCAATGTCCCCCAGTTTATATACTTGGCATGATGTTCTGTGGTGTGGAATATCCCTTTGGCCAGTTTGGGTCAGCTGTTCTAGCCATGCTCTCTCACAACTTCTTGTGCACCTGCTTACTGGCAGAGCATGCGACACTGAAAAGTCCTTGACTCAGGGTAAGCACTGTTCAGCAACAGCCAAAACATCAGTGTGTTATCAGCATTATTCTCATTCTGAATTCAAACCACAGCACTGTACCAGCTACTATCTAAAAAATGGGCTCTACCCCAGCCAAAATCAGGACATAGTCATAGTTCCCCACACAGTGGTACCAGATCCTTCTACAATTATTACATTAATTCCAGTAAACTCTAAATGGTACTGTTATGGATTTATGCACACCAACCACCATAACAGGGTCTGACCATAGGATAGCACTGAAAAATATGATGTCCGAGTGAAGGTTTCAAATTCCTGTATTATTAGTTCTCAGGTGACAGCTTGAGCTGGGAGCTTCTGGAGAGGGCCCCTTACCCCAGCTCGCACCACTCAATTATACCTGTACCGCCCAGCACCTGATCCCCAAGTCCAATCACTTAATTCTGGTTGGTGATCTCTTTCTTATTCACTTTCACTGTTGCCGGACTGGCCGCCTTCTGAAGTTACCTCATTCCCTTGGAATTGTTTCCTTGCTCCTTATCTTCTTCATTCCACACACGCCTGCCAGATTCATCTAGTTCTGTGCTAGTAGCATTAGTTTTATCAAAAAGTTTATTCTTGGTCAGCTCTTGTGACCTAAGGCTTTGACTACTTCAGTTACTAGGGTTAGGCTAAATGTGACTATTCAGAGAGAAGAATGCAGTTAATCAAATTTCTTTTATATCAACCATGATTACTTTGCTTCAATTAGGTTAAACTTTCCTTTAATTATTTCTTTTATTTTTAACAATCTCCTTTGATTTGTCTAGTTGTACTCTTTTCTGCACTTCTTTTTCTCTCTGTCTTTAAAAATACCTGCTGAAAAGAAATTTTACAGGTATTTGAAAGGAAATAGTTCTGGAAAAGTCAAGGTTGCCTTTTCTGCAACAAAAAAAGTCTTTTAGTAAAAAAAAAAAAAATTCCACTAAGTTTTAGAAAACTTTTGGACTGCTGTTTTTTCTTTTCATTTTTTCCCTTGCTGTAACTCTTTGTTGTGAGTGTGAAACGTCTTTTGATTCCTTACTTTTTTCATTGGTCTGTAATATTTCCAGTCCATGTACATTATCCAAGATAAATTGCTACCTACTTTGAAATCTGTGTTGTTTTGTGGTTGTTTTTTGGGGGGGTTTTAATTGATCCATCTAGAACTGTTCACTGTTTTAATATACTCTTACTCTATGGTGAAATTAATTATTCTAAATTAAATAGCTAGAGCGTTTTTTCTACCTCTGTATTATGGTATCATTATTTCTCATGTTAGTAAATAATAATAACTGATGGATTTTCTGTTTGGGTTGCCTGTATTTCTGAGTTTAAAAATGCAGGAGCTTAGTGCAGAATGAATGCTTACATTGTGTCATGACCCATCAGTAGGGGGCGTGATGTTCATTGTAAACTCAGCAGGCTGAAGAAAGACACTGGACCATGTGTCAGAGAACTCTTTTATGCTTTATTGTATAATCATCTTATCTCCAGAAACCAGCCCACTGTTTAGTCTCAAAAGTGTTGGCTAACAAGCACTTAAATTTTACAATACACTTCTCAAAAGTGGTGGCTAATAAGCCCTTCATTTTTACAGTACGCTTCAATAAGTTCTCAACTCCCACAACAAACTTCTCAAAAGTGCTGGCTAACAGCAACAACACACTTCCACAAGCTCCCCACTCCCCCAATAAAGTTCAGTATGGAATACGGGGTAGAATATGAAATCTGCACTTTGCCCAGGCAAAACAAGGGAGGAGAGAAATAAAGGCAGAAGAGAGAGAACAAAGAATATCACCAGTCCTTAGATCCCACCTTGGTCCTACCACATGGATAGTCTGGAGCTGGGGTAGCGAGACAAAGAAAGTGAAAGAGTTAAAAAGGAGAAGGAGGAGGCCTGATTCGCTTTTTCTTATAGTTAATCAGGTGTATGCCTCTTATGTAAACTATAGTTTTCACACACATTTTGTTCATGCATGTGCAACCAGCCCTTTTGAGCCCTCCAGGAGGGGAGTTGGGCAGGGGCGGGGCAGGGGGCAGGGAGATTGAGACTCATGCTCAGTGTGGAGCAGGAAGTTGACTCAGCACAGTACTGCTACACCTCCGTGGGACCCTCTTTTTCGATCATACCTTTGTTGTCAAAACAGCCAGAATGTTTGAGAAAAAACATGTTTATGCCTGGTCTTTCACACATTGTTTAATGGCTGGCTAATATGTTGGTAATTTTGTAATAGAAGGGTTAACTTTGTTCATAAAATCTTATGTGTATGAGGGAATAAGAAACTTTTGTTATAATTAAACAAAATAAGTTTCACAGACATCCTGTTAATCAAGCAAGTGTCAGTAAAAGTAATTGCAGACATCTTGCTAAGCAAACAAGTGTCAGTATCGGTGGAATTCACAACTGATAAGAACTATGGCTTTCATCCCTGACGAATTCCAGAAGGCAGATAACAACCACTTAAACCACGCACTCACAACCACAACACAGACTTACATTCAAAACCTGGGACTTGAAAATGTATAAAAAGAGACATTTGCTGCATTTTGATGTGCGTCTATGGCGGAACACTGACTTCTCAGACCACCCAGTGCTGTTTTGCTTTATTATCGCTTGCTTAATAAATATATCAATGTTTAATTGGAATTGAGTTGTCTAAATTCTTGTACCAATTTATAACAGTTTAATTGTCCTGTGAATATATCCTATGATGTGGAATATGCTAAGAGCAAGCATTTATCTGTCTGGTTTCCTTTTTGTTTTACTGTGTATCTGAACTGCCATTTTTTGTGTCTTAAGTTTATTCCTATGTTCTGTACTGTTTTATGACAAGGCAGCCATTATTTACTCACTGCTTTTGCTCTGTCTTCTTATAGGGGTTTTACTCAGCTATGCTTGTGTTCCTTTTGAGGAATATTTAATATAGTCATTAATACTTAACATTCTATTAATTAAAATAATACTGTAAGGTAAAATGTACACAGGTACTTTCCCCAGAAATGCCAAGGCAGTGGAAAGGATTCAGAAAGATTTATTTCAGAGGCCAGGACACTAAACACTTACAAAAGTCTCACAGTGCTACAGATAGCACTGGACCTCAGGGGAAAGGTAAACCTCCTGTTCACTCTCAGGCTTTATTATCACTGGTCCTGTAGCATTTCTGTAAGCATTATCTCTCTCCTTTCACATATCAGAGAGGATGGAAAATTACTATGACTAAAGACAACTCTCTTGCGGCCCTATAAACAGCAGTCCAAAGTGAGACCCTTTGAGCTCTCCTGGCTGTGACCAGCACTCTCCCTGTGGAATAATGGATAGGGTTAAAAATTAGAGGAGACTAATACCTAGAGGGTAAAATGCAGCTGCTGCTCCCCTGATAGAACATGTTGACATGCCCCACAAAGGTTGCCTAAACAATGATAAACACCTGCTACAGGGGATGGAACAGAAGAGGGGAGTAACATGAAGGTGCCACGACCTCACTCCATAAACATCCTGCAGGGAGTGGAACATGGTGATACTTTGTAGTTCAAAGACCATACAGTATCTGTCTACCAAGGGAGATAGATGTCAAGGACTACTACCCAATTAAGTGCTTGTGACTAGAGTCACTAAAGTTTCACCTAAACCTAAAGAAATAATATTAAAGTAAGTCGGAAATAGGGAAAAATTAAAGGAAGACTGCACTGAAACTGCTGGGAAAAGTTGATGGGCTGAACTGGTCTTCCCCCCACCATAGGGATGCCTACTGGGTAAGAAACATACTCTATGCATACTTTATGCTGCTTCCAGGACTTAAGCTTATGCTTTGTTCTATAGCATATTGGTAGAAACATAGAATCATAGAATCAATTGGGTTGGAAAAGACCTCCGAGATCATCAAGTCCAACCCTTGATCCAACACTGCTCAACAGGTCACTAACTGTTTCTTCCTGGATTACAGGGGGGCTATTTGGCTTCCTGTCCCTGTCTACCAGCTCCAGAGGCCAGTTGTCCTGAAGACAACCTGTCTTACTGTTGAAAACTGAGGCAAAGATGTTAAGTACCTCAGCCTTTTCCTCATCTTTGGTGACTATATTACCCCCCATGTCCAACAAAAAATGGAGGTTTTCCTTGCCCCTCATAAAATCATAGAATCAACCAGGTTGGAAAGGTCCTCTGGGATCAAGTCCAACCCTTGATCCACTACCACCACAGTTTCTAGACCATGGCACTAAGTGCCACATCCAGTCTCATCTTAAAAACCTCCAGGGACAGTGAATCCACCACTTCCCTGGGCAGCCCATTCCAACGCCTGATTACCTTCTCTGTAAAAAATTTCTTCCGAATATCCAACCTAAACCTCCCCTGGCAGTGCTTAAGACTGTGCTCTGTCTTTCTGATAGTTGCCTGGGAGAAGAGACCAACCCCCACATGGTTACAACCTCCTTTCAGGTAGTTGTAGAGAGTGATGAGGTCACCCCTGACCCTCCACTTCTCCAGACTAAACAACCCCAACTCCCTGAGCCTCTCCTCATAGGACTTGTGTTCGAGTCCCTTCACCAGCCTTGTTGCTCTTCTCTGGACCTGCTCCAGCACCTCAGTATCCTTCCTGAACTGAGGGGCCCAGAACTGGACACAGTACTCCAGGTGTGGTCTCACCAGCACTGAGTAAAAGTCCTGCTCGTCACACCGTTCCTGATGCAGGCCAGGATGCCCTTGGCCTTCTTGGCCATCTGGACATACTACTGGCTCATGTTCAGCTTCCTGTCAATCCAAACTCCCAGATCTCTTTCTGCCTGGCTGCTCTCCAACCACTCTGTCCCCAACCTGTAGTGCTGCAGGGGGTTGTTGTGGCCAAAGTGCAGGACCCGGCACTTGGTCTTGTTGAACCTCATCCTGTTGGAATCAGCCCAACTCTCCAGTCTGTTCAGGTCCCTCTGCAGAGGCCTCCTGCCTTCCAGCAGGTCGACACTGCCCCCCATCTTGGTGTCATCTGCAAACTTACTAATGGTACACTCAATCCCCTCATCTAAATCATCAATAAAGATATTAAACACAACTGGGCCCAACACTGATCCCTGGGGGACACCACTAGTGATTGGTCGCCAACTGAATGCAACACCGTTCATCACCGCTCTCTGGGACTGGTCATCCAGCCAGTTCTTAACCCAGTTGAGAGTGCCCCTGTCCAAGCCGTGGGTTGACAGTTTTTTCAGGAGTATGGTATGGGAGATGGTGTCAAAGGCTTTGCTGAAGTCCAGATAGACCACATCCACAGCCTTCACCTCATCTACCAGGCAGGTCACCTGATCATAAAAGGAGATCAGGTTGGTCAGACAGGACCTGCCTTTCTTAAACCCATGTTGGCTGGGTCTGATCCCTTGTCCATCCTGTAGGTGCTGTGTGATTGCACCTAGAATGATCTGCTCCATAACCTTGCCAGGCACTGAGGTCAGGCTGACAGCCCTGTAGTTTCCCAGGTCCTCCTTTTGACCCTTTTTGTGGATTGGCGTGACATTCACCAACTTCCAATCATCTGGGACCTCCTTTTGCTATTGATGTATTTGTAGAAGCACTTCTTGTTATCCCTAACAGAAGTGGCTAGATTAAATTCAAAGTGTGCCTTTGTCTCACTTATTTTCTTTCTACATGACCTAACTATATTACTAAACTCTTCACAAGTAGCCCACTCTTTTTTCCATCGTTGGTAAGCTCTCTTTTTTTTCCCCTAATTTCCTTTAAAATCTCCCTGTTCAGCCAGGCTGACCATCTTTCCTACTGACTTGCTTTTTGACACACTGGGACAACCTGCTCCTGTGCATTCAAGACTTCCTTCTTGAAGCATGTCCATCCCTTCTGGACCCCTTTGTTTTCAAGGCCTGTTTCCCAGGGTACAGTCTGAACCAGTCTTCTGAGTAGGCCGAAATCTGCCCTGCGGAAGTCCTGGAGGGACTACTTCTTCTTCCTTCCTTACTAATTGATGATATGGACCTGTAGCTTGCCTTATCTGTTTTTTCCTTTTCACTACTGGGGCAATTACTGTAGTTCTTATGGTTTGAGTGACTATCTCAGCCATCGTGTCCTCCAATGCAGTTTGGGCCACTGCCTCTACTACAGTCCTCTGAGAGTATTGAACTGTGGCTTGATAAGCACAGGCCAAGCCCCAGTACAGGGTGAGAAGCTGCTGGTTTTGATCAGGGTAGGAAAGGCACCCTTCCATCAGGTGATGTTTCAGTTTGCCAGGGTTGAATACCTGTTCTGGTGTGAAATCCCAGGTAATGGGAGATGTCAACCACCCTAGTAACATGCCAAAATCCTTCCACACACCCTGCCACCCAGGAATTGCACACCTCAGGGCACATTTCAATATATCTTCACTTAAATTTTGTTTTCTCTTACAACTGGATAACAGCAGATTCCATGAACTCCATAACATGCCAACAGTATTAGTTAATAATATTAACAGTATTAAACAGCTTACATAAGGATGAGCAAAGACCATGGGAAACTTCATTATAAAGCCATTTATGGGAGAGCCCAGCTGGTTCTTGGGTCTCAGTGTAAGCTGAGGAATCGAAGATAGAACGTCTACACCTGGCAAGATGTCAGCCACAGACAGAAAGGACTGTGACACAGAATGAATTTCCTGTCAAGAATGCTGACTCATTGCTTTCAGACATGCGCAGATGTATGTCCAATTGTGGGTTATTTATGTTTCTAATAAACCAATTGTGTGTGTACATGTGTCACCTAAAACTGTATAAATGTAGCTGTACTGCTGTAATAAAAGGTTCTTGTTCCTGCTTGCCTGAAGCTGTGTCATGTTCCACCCCAACCAAGACAGCCATTCATATCCATCTTGGGCAGGGAGGGGAGGGTGTATTCCTCCATCATCCCCTGAAACACCTAAAACTAATCTGACACAGTTTCACCTTTAATTTTTATATGCCGATTAGTAATAAACTAACTGTATCACTAAAATCGAGGTTTTATTCTTTGGTCCTCTTAGTCTCAGGGAAAGAGTGGGAATGGAATGCAATGTTTACATTAAAGCTTATTTATCACACTTAGCACAAGAATATTGCAAGCTACAGGATAGGGAACATGCATGGAACTATTTAACAAGCTATTACACAACTTTTCCAAACTTATCCTCCTTCACAAACTTTTTACATACTATCTTGTGTTACTCTATTATTACTAATTATTAATCAATATATAGTCCATAGATAAAGATAGCACAAGTAGTCTTTTTCTCTCAGTTTTCACTTTAGTAACAGGTATTCACTGCATGGTATTCTTCTGCAGGATTTAGTAGCTTCTTCTTTTCTTCTCGCTGACTGTCCAAGGCTACTTGCTAGATTCCAGCATTATCTCTGAGACCTCTCACTTTGCAACTGCTTCTAGCTTCTTAGGCTGAACATCTGTTTGGTTCCCAACAGTCCCCAGATGATATCTCCCCCAGCATGACACTGCCATCAGTGTAAGGGCAAACACAGAGCCATTGTTTATGTTCCCAAACTCAGCAAAATAAAGAGATAAGCAGTGCAGCTGACAAACACTGTGTCCTGCACAGGAGCTTGCTACTCAATAGCTACTATTACAATAGCATGCAATATATATATGTAACTGCCTTTGTCTTGCCCCATGTTCAGGTGCCAAAAAGACTGTAGTGGGTTGACCTTGGCTGGATATCAGGTGCCCACAAGCCACTCTATCACTCCCCTTCCTAGCCAGACAGGGGAGAGAGAATAAGATGAAAAATGACTTGTAGGTTGAGACAAGGTAGTTTTATAACGCAAAAGTGAAAGTTTGCGAAGTGGGAAATAACAAAGTTTATTCTCTACTTTCCCATTAGCAATGGGAATGTCCGGCCACTTCCTGGGAAGCAGGGCTTCAGTATGTGTAACAGTTTTGCAGCAGGAAAACATTGTAAACCACAAATGCCCCCTCTTGCTCCTCCTTTCCTTATCTTTTATATCTGAGCTGACGTCATATGGTATGGAATATCCCTCTGGTTAGTTTGGGTAAGTTGGCCTGGTTGTGTCCTCTCACAGGATCTTGCCCTTGATTGACGAAGGAATGCTACAGTGCTGATGCTGTGCTCAGCAGTAGCCAAAACACTGGTGTGTTATCACACCTTTCTAGCTACCAATGCAAAGCACAGCACTGTGAAGGCTGCTATGGGGAAATGAACACCATCTCAGCCAGACCCAATACAGTCTCCACCCCTTATTCCATACCATTTCTGTGTGTCATGGTTTTGCTGGTTCTTGGAAACTTGGCAGGAATTTTTCTCTTCCCCCTGCCCACTGCGTGCAGAGCTGTTAAGTGGGCAGTTAAGGAGCACAAAAGAAGCTGCCTTCTGGTTAATGGCCTCAGAATCTTGTCTCCTGGGAAACGGGGGGTGAGGAGCTCCGTTTTACTTTTTTTTCCTCTCATCGCCTGTGAAATAGAGAGAGGAGTTTGGGCTTGCTGCTGAGGTTGGAACAAGATTGGAGTGGAAGCTCTGTGGGGTTTTGTTCTCAACCTGGTTGCTAACTGTAGATTCTGCTTGGATTTTTCATCAGAGAGGAACTGTTTCGGGAGTTCTTTTTTTTTTCTTTTTCCCTTTCCTGTTCCTGTTTGTTTCTTCATTAGCAGTGGTTCTTGTGCACATCAAAGGGAGAAGGAAAACTATACGCAAAATTTGGCCAGAAGAAAGAGTGAGGTTTTTTTACCATTGGGGAGGACGTTTTTGTTGTTTCTCTCCTTCTCTCTCTCTCCCCTTTCCCAGTGTGTGTGTGTGGGGGAGGGAAACCCATTTTCGGTTTTCTCCAACACATCCTGGAGGGTGTTACCCCCCCATGGCAAGGACCAGTGTTTCCACAGCGCCTCCTGTTGACCAGCATAACAAACTGCAGGTTCTGCATTTCCAGTGATCCAACAGCGCCACCTGGTGACTGGCACAGGACACTACAAGCTCTGCATCTCTGGGGATCCAACAGTGGCCCCTGTTGACTTTGGTTAGAATTGCACCAAAGGGTGCAAATTGAACTATCTACCTTTTTTTTTCCTTTGCTTCTTTATTAGTTTGTTTTGAAGGGGATTATTTGTGGGTATAGGAGTATTGTTTGGTTGTTTTACTTGTTTTCTTTAGTTGATTCTGCCAATACACATATATCTTTAAATAAAGGGCTGTTATTTTTCCTTTTTTCCACTATTTTTTTTCCCCCTCAATCAGAGCCTCTTAATTTCGGATTTACAATTGCTTAGAGGGAGGAGTTTGGGTCTTCCTCATAACTCATCCTCAGCAAAACACCTGTGTCTCATTTTAAACTGAGACAGTGTGGTAATGGAATCCCATATCTGACTATCTCACATGCTTTCACAGATCCCATTTTATGGTCTTCTTCCACTCCTCCAGACCTTGGGCTCCATTCCATTGGGATGCGTACTCAGGAGAGGAGAAGTAACACAATTGATCATTGGGCACTGATATCAGCCCAGCTCGGGTCATTGTCGCACTTTCCTTGCTCCTCGCAGAATTCGCTCTGAAAGGGAAAGTGTAGAAAAGCAGATAAATATTTGCATGAACCAAAGTATTAATTATAAAACTTTTATTATTTTCAAGACCAGCATACTGGTTTTGGCTGGGGTAGAGTTCATTTTCTTCACAGTGGCTGGTATGGGGCTGTGGTTTGGATTTGTGCTGAACACAGGGTTGGTAACAGAGAGATGTTTTTGTTATTGTTGGGCAGGCTTACACAGAGCCAAGGCCTCTTCTGCTTTTCGTAGTGTCACACTAGCAAGGAAACTGGGGTTGCATGGGAGGTTGGGAGGAGACATGGCTGGGAGAGGTGACTCAAAGTGACCAAAGGCATATTCCATATCACATGGCATCATGCTCAGTATATAAAGTGGGGGAAGGAGGAAAGGGGGCATTTGGAGTGATGGTGTTTGTCTTCTCAAGTAATCGTTATGTGTGGTGGGGTCCTGCTTTCCTGGAGGTTACTGAACATCTGCCTGCCCATGGGAAGCAGTGAATACATTCTTTGTTTTCTTTGCTTGCATATGCAGCTTTTGTTTTCCCTATTAAACTGTCTTTATCTCAACCCATGAATTTTCTAGCTTTTACCCTTCCAATTGTCTCTCTGGTCCCACTGGTGGGGGAGTGAGCGAGTGGCTGCATGGGGCTTGGCTGCTGGTTGGGGTTAAACCATGACACCCAGTTATCATTCTAACTGTCGACTAGAAATAGAACATTCACATTTTGCTGCCCAGGCTTGACTCTTCCTCAGAACCAATTAAGGTGAGTGAGGGGTGGGTCAGGCTCGTTAGCAAGTGCTGGGGGAGGCTATATAAGAACCTCCAGGAGAACTACTCCGCCGTTTGCTGCCCAGGCTCGACTCTTCCTGAGAACCGATTAAGGTGAGTGAGGGGGTGGGTCAGGCTGGTTAGCAAGTGCTGGGGGAGGCTATATAAGAACCTCCAGGAGCGTGAGCGAAGTTCGCTCACGCACCCCCACAGGAGTAGACTAACAGGGTGTGGCACCAACAATTTCAAGGCATTTCAAGCCTGCAGGGCACAACCAGCTCCCTTTTCTCGTAGGTGAGTGTGCTTTTTAAAGCTAACAATGGTTTCCAGAAAAACAAAAACTGTTACTGCTGTTAATACCAGGAGTGTGTTTGCTCAGACACTCCCCTCGAAGAAGGATGCAGCCACCCAGGTCTCTGGGTGTGCTGAGTGTCTGAGCCTGACGTTGGTACCGGAGGATGGTGTAGGAGGTAGCTGTGTACGATGCGAGCAGGTGAGTGATTTGCTGTGCCTTGTAGCAGAACTTAAGGAAGAGGTAGAGAGATTAAGGTGCATTAGGAAGAGTGAAAAGAAAATTGACTGGTGGAGTCAAACCCTTTTAAACCCTAAGGAAGTCCAACAGGAGACGGCGAAGCCCTGCCTCTCCTGCCATAAGACAGATGGAGCAGACCAAAATGATGGGGGGGAATGGAAACAGGTCCCTAATGGGAGAGGTAGAAGAATTCTTTCTAGACCCCCATCACCACTCAGGGTGCTATTGAAGAATAGATATGAGACTCTGGACCCAGACAGTCAGGTAGAGGACAGCCAAGATGATCCCTCTAGAGAGCCTCCTTGTTCGGCCCTGTCCAAAAGACGGATTACAACCACAGGTATAAAAAAAAAAAGAAGGGTAGTTGTAGTCGGTGACTCCCTTTGAGGGGAACTGAGGGCCCTATATGTCGCCCAGACCCATCCCAGAGAGAAGTATGCTGCCTTCCTGGGGCCAGGGTGAGGGATATTAGTAGGAGACTTCCTGAGTTAATTCAGCCCTCAGACTATTATCCTCTGGTGGTAGTCCAGGCTGGCAGTGAGGACATTAATCAAAGAAGTGCCAAGATAATTAAAAAGACTTTAAAGCACTGGGTCAGTCAGTTCAGGGGACAGGAGCACAGGTGATATTTGCCTCAGTTCCTGTACTATCTGGGATGGATGAGGAGTTAAATAAAGAGAGGAGTAAAAAAGCCCAACTCCTCAACAGATGGCTAAAGAATTGGTGCCACCATCAAAATTTTGGTTTCTTTGACCATGGGGCAAACTCCATGGTACCTAGTTTCTTAAAATCAGATGGGATTCATCTTTCTAGGAAGAATAAGAGGACTGTAGCCCATAAGTTAGCGAGGCTGATTAGGAGGGCTTTAAACTAGGTTTGAAGGGGGAAGGGGTTGAAACCGGGCTCTCCAGTGATCAGCCTAAGGATGGAAAGCCTGAGTTAAGAATTAAATCAACAGCCCACCTGAAGTGCATGTACACTAATGCACGCAGTATGGGCAACAAACAAGAGGAGCTGGAGGCAATTGTGCAGCAGGAAGGCTATGATGTAGTCGCCATCACAGAAACATGGTGGGATGACTCGCATGTCTGGAGTGCTGCTATGGAAGGCTATAAGCTCTTCAGGAAGAACAGGCAGGGGAGGAGAGGTGGAGGGGTGGCTTTATATGTTAGAGACTCTCTGGACCCTGTTGAACTTGAGGTCAGCAACAATAAGGTTGAGTGCCTGTGGATCAAAATCAGGGGAAGACCAACAAGACTGACATCATCATGGGTGTCTGTTACAGACCGCCCTACCAGGATGATGAAGGGGATGAATTATTCTACAAGCAGCTGGCGGATGTCTCAAAATTGTCAGCCCTTGTCCTTGTAGGTGACTTTAACCTGCCGGATATCTGCTGGGAGCTCAATACTGCAGAGAAGAGGCAGTCTAGGAATTTCCTGGAGTGTATAGAGGACAATTTCCTTCATCAACTGGTAAATGAACCTACCAGGGGTAAGGCCCCGCTAGACCTGCTGTTTACAAACAGAGAGGAGCTGGTGGGAGATATAGTGGTTGAAGGCCGCCTAGGAAATAGTGATCATGAAATAATAGAATTTTCAATACTCAGAGATTCAAGGAGAAACAACAATAAAACCTCTACGCTGGACTTCTCGGAGGGCAGATTTTGACCTATTCAGAAGTCTAGTCCAGAGCATACCCTGGGAAACAACCCTTGAAAACAAGGGAGTCCAGGAGGGATGGATGTGCTTCAAACAGGAAGTTTTGAGTGCACAGGAACAGGCCATACCGGTGTGCCGAAAGGCAAGCCGGAGGGGAAGACAACCAGCCTGGTTAAACAGGGAGATTCTGAAGGAAATCAGGGATAAAAAGAGAGTTTATCGACTATGGAAGAGAGGGCTGGCTACTTACGTAAGAATTCAGGAAGACAGCTAGATCATGCAGAAAGAAAATCAGGGATACAAAAGCGTAATTTGAAGTTAAATTGGCCACTTCTGTTAGGGATAACAAAAAGTCCTTCTATAAATACATTAATAACAAAAGGAGGGGCAAAGAAAACCTCCATTCTTTGATGGACTCAGAGGGAAACATAGTTAATAGAGATGAGGAGAAGGCTGAGGTACTTAACACCTACTTTGCCTCAGTTTTTACCAGTAAGACAGGTGGCCCTCAAGGCAACTGGCCTCTGGAGCTGGTAGACAGAGAGAGGAAACCAAATAGCCCCCTGTATTCCAGGAGGAAATAGTTAGTGACTTACTGAGCCACCTGGATCCTCACAAGTCTATGGGACCAGATGGGATCCATCCTAGGGTAATGAGGGAGCTGGCAGAAGAGCTTGCTAAGCCAGCTCTCCATTATCTTCCAACAGTCCTGGCTCACTGGGAGGTCCTACATGATTGGAAGTTGGCAAATATCACCCCAATCCATAAAAAGGCTGCAAGGCTGACCCTGGTAACTACAGGCCTGTCAGCCTGACCTCGGTGCCTGGCAGAGTTATGGAGCAGATCATCCTGTGTGCAATCACACAGCACCTACAAGATGGACAAGGGATCAGACCCAGCCAGCACGGGTTTAGGAGAGGCAGATCCTGTTTGACCAACCTGATCTCCTTTTACGATCAGGTGACTCACCTGGTGGATGAGGGGAAGGCTGTGGATGTGGTCTATCTGGACTTCAGCAAAGCCTTTGACACTGTCTCCCATAATATACTCCTGGAAAAGCTGGCAGCCCATGGCTTGGACAGGGGCACTCTGTGCTGGGTTAGGAACTGGCTGGAGTGGCTGGGCCCAGAGAGTGCTGGTGAACGGGGCTGCATCCAGCTGGCGGCCGGTCACCAGTGGTGTCCCCCAGGGATCAGTGCTAGGCCCAGTCCTGTTTAACATCTTTATCGATGACCTAGATGAGGGGATTGAGTCCATCATCAGCAAATTTGCTGATGACACCAAGTTGGGAGGGAGTGTCAACCTACCAGAAGGCAGGAGGGCTCTGCAGAGGGACCTGGATAGACTGGAGAGCTGGGCTGACTCCAATGGGATGAAGTTCAACAAGGCCAAGTGCCGGGTCCTGCACTTTGGCCACAACAACCCCTGCAGCGCTACAGGCTGGGGACAGAGTGGTTGGAGAGCAGCCAGGTGGAAAGGGACCTGGGGGTGCTGATTGACAGGAAGCTGAACATGAGCCAGCAGTGTGCCCAGGTGGCCAAGAAAGCAAATGGCATCCTGGTCTGCATCAGGAATGGTGTGGCCAGCAGGAGCAGGGAAGTGATCCTTCCCTGTACTCTGCGCTGGTGAGGCCGCACCTTGAGTATTGTGTTCAGCTCTGGGCCCCTCAGTTCAGGAAGGATATTGAGGTGCTGGAGCGGGTCCAGAGAAGAGCAACCAGGTTGGTGAAGGGACTTGAGCACAAGTCCTATGAGGAGAGGCTGAGGGAGCTGGGATTGTTTAGTCTAGAGAAGAGAAGGCTTAGAGGTGACCTCATCACTCTCTTCAACTACCTGAAGGGAAGTTATAGCCAGGTGGGGGTTGGTCTTTTCTCCCAGGCAACCAACAACAGGACAAGGGGACATGGGCTCAAGCTCTGCCAGGGGAAGTTTAGGTTAGATGTTAGGAAGAAATTCTTTACAGAGAGGGTGATCAGGCATTGGAACGGCCTGCCCAGAGAGGTGGTGGATTCACCATCCCTGGAAGTTTTTAAAAAGAGATTGGACATGGCCCTTAGTGCCATGATATAGTAATTAGAGTTGGATCAGGGGTTGGACTTGATGATCTTGGAGGTCTTTTCCAACCCAATCTATTCTATGATTCTATGATTCTATGATTCTCAGACTTACACTCTCAGAGTTCATTCAAATATTTATTTGATTGCCAGTTTTCATAGAAGCATAGAATCATAGATTCATTTAAATTGGAAAAGACCTTTAAGACCATCAGGTCCAACTGTAAACCTAACACTGCCAAGTCCACCACTAAACCATGTCCCCAAGTGCCACATCTGCATGTCTTTTAAATACCTCCAGGAATGGTCACTCAACCACTTCCCTGGGCAGCCTGTTCAATAAACCCTTTTAATGAAAAAATATTTCTTAATGTCCAATTTAAACCTACCCTGACACAATGTGAAGCCATGTCCTCTCTTCCTATCACTTGCTACTTGGGAGAAGAGACTGACTCTCACCTCGCTACAACCTCCTTTCAGGTAGTCGTAGAGAGTGATAAGGTCTCGCCTGAGCCTTCTTCAGGCTAAACAACCCCAACTCCCTCAGTCGCTCCTCATAAGACTTATTCTATAGACCTTTCACCAGTTTCATTCCTCTTGTTTGGAAATAGAACTGGTCCCAATACTGAGCCCTGGGGAACCCCACTTGTGACTGGCCAGCACTCTCTGGGTCCCACCATCCAACCAGTTTTTTATCCAGTCATGAGCAGCCAATTTCTCCAGAAGAATGCTGTGGGAAGCAGTATCAAAGGCTTTACTAAAGTCTAGGCAGACAACATCTACAGCTTTTCCCTTGTCCACTAAGCGGGTCACCTTGTTAAATAAGGAGATCAGGTTGGTCAGGCATGACATGCCTTTCATAAACCCATGCTGACTGGGCCTGATCCCCTGGTTGTCCTGCACGTGCCCCATAATGGCACTCAAAATGATCTGCTCTATGACCTTCCATGGCACCAAGGTCAGGCTGGCAGTTCCCCAGGTCCTCCTTCCGGTCCTTCCTGTAGATGGGCATCATATTTGCTAACTTCCAGTCAACTGGGACCTCCCCAGTTAGCCAAGACTGCTAGTAAATTATTGGAGGGGTCAGTAAGCAAAGCAAGAGCAGTGACGGTAGCAATGACTGAGGTAAGTTTTAAGGGTGAATTTTAGATCAGGCTGTACAGGGGAGTGTTGGGGCCTTAGCAATTCTACATGACTATTCTGAGTTCTGAAAAGGTCAAGAGGTAACAGTAAGATAAACAAGAAACGGCCTGCTGCTACAAGAATGCAGGAGTCAGCAAAAGCAGGATGAGAAAAACAGCGATAACAGAAACCGTATGCAAATGTGGGCTTCAAAACCACAAATCAGTGGGTTACCTGGGGCGCGTGGACAGTGCGTGCTGACCAGTCGTGATGGCGTGCTGTGCTCGTGTTCGCATGAACAGAACTCAGAATAATATAAATTGTACAGCCTAACAATAATAAACTGGATTCGAACTTGCATCTTGTGGATGTGTGTGTGGTTCTTTCCTGCTCGCTTGTATGCCTGCAGCAGGGGAGTTCCTGCGTTCAGGGACTCCTGAGCAACAACCCAGAGCCATGTCCATACCCAAAAGGTCACAGCAGCCAATATGGCAAGGAGGAGGTGGAGTAGGGAGCAGCATGGGAGATTTAAATGACTCTAGGGAGCACGAGCAACCAGGAGCACAGTGAATAGAGTGAGCAAACAGTGCGGGCACATCAGTCAGGGCAGATGCAGCAGTTTGACTTGGATGGGTGGACTCTTCGATGAGAAAAAACTGGATGGATGGCCAGGCCCAGAGAGTTGGGGTGAATGGAGCTAAATCCAGGTGGTAACCAGTTGCTAATGGTGTTCCCCAGGGCTCAGTTTTGGGGTTGGTCCTGTTTAACATCTTTATTGATGATCTGGATGTGGGGATCGAGTGCACCCTCAGTAAATTTGCAGATGACTCTAAGTTGGGTGGGAGTGTTGATCTGCTTGAGGGTAGGAAGGTTCTACAGAGAGATCTGGACAGACTAGATCAATGGGTTAAGGACAACTGCACAAGGTTCAATAAGGCAAAGGGCCAGGTCCTGCACTTGGGTAGCAGCAACCCCATGCAACAATACAGGTTGGGGGAGGAGTGGCTCAAGAGCTGTTTGGCAGAAAGGGACTCGGGAGCACTGGTGAACAGCCGTCTCAGTATGAGCCAGCAGTATGCCCAGGTGGCCAAGAAGGCCAATGGCATCTTGGCCTGTATCAAGAATAGTGTAGCCAGTAAGACTAGAGAAATTATCATCCCACTCTACTTGGTATTGGTGAGGCCGCATCTTGAATATTGCATTCAGTTTTGTGCCCCTCACTTTAAAAATGACATTGAGGTTCTGGAGTGTGTCCAGCAAAGGGCAACAAGGCTTGTGAAAGGTTTAGAAAACATGTCCTATGAGAAATGGCTGAGGGAGCAGAGTTTGCTTAGTCTTGAGGAGGCTCAGGGGGGACCTTATCACTACAACTACCTGAAAGGAGGTTGTAGTGAGGTGGGGACTGGTCTCTTTTACCATGCCTACAGTGAGAGAACCAGAGGAAATGACCTTAAGCTGAGACAGGGGAGATTCAGATTAGATATAAGAAAAATCTCTTCACTGTTGGAGTGGTCAGGCATTGCCCAGGGAGGTGGCGGAGTCACCATCCCATGAGGTGTTTAAGAGGTGTCTGGATCTGGCACTGGGTGATGTGGTTTAGTGGTTTAGGGGTTACAGTGGTAGTGCTGGGTTGATGGCTGGACTTGATGATCTTAAAGGTCTCTTCCAACCTTGAAGATTCTATTCTATGGAGAGCTCATCCATCAGCTCCCTCAGTACCCTTGCATGGGCCTCATCTGGTCACATAGATTGTGCATGTCAAAGTGGCATACTCATTCAAAATGAATGTTTGTTTATGTTTGTCAAGAACGTTTTTAGTCCTCTGCTTAAATTGATCACATCAACATGGAGGAAAGAAATCAGTTTTAGTGGAATTAGTCTCTATTTGATAGGTGACTTTCAGCTTCAGAGTCTTTTTAGGACTGTGTTCCAACATGGTTTTTGGAAAAACAAATTGTGGAAGAGTGTAGTACTGAGAAATTCATAGTTGTAAATGTGGGTGGTCATAATTCCCTTAACATTTTCTCATTTTGCCTATCATGGGAAAATGCCAATAGAGCTGAGTATTTGTCTGCTTTATTATGCTATCTGTAGTGAAAGACCTTATGTAATATGTGTTATGAACAGATTGCATCACCATGTGAGGAAAAGACAGGAAAAACTAACTAAAAAGGCAGTAAAGCTACTAGATGCCACTAATCAATGATTACAGATAAAAAATATAATTAATAAATATGTCAAAGATTATTTCCTCATAACCTTGGATGAGTAAGGTCTTAAGTATAGTTTTCCTGTGCCATTTTATGCATAACACTAAGGTTTATTAAAAAAAGCTAAGCATTAGGTCTTCAGAATGTATATATAAAGAAGTAGATACATGTCTAACTGAGGTACTATTTTACATCAACACAGAATGTCATTTGTCTTCCTGCTTTTAAGATACAGAATTAAATTAAAAGTTAAGGTTAAAAACAAGAAAGAAAATCCTACCTTATCACCCTCTTCAATCTGACATATTTCCCCTTTGTTTGCAGGGTTAAAGATTTGACTTTTTTTTGCTGCTGACTGAATCATGCCACTTGTTGTTTATAAATATCTGCAAAGGAAGAAATTAATTTAAAAAATCTATTGCTCATAACTGAGAGCTTTCTGATAGATACCTGAATTCCAAATGGAATATCTATTTCTTCAGTCTTCTGAAGATAAGTGAACGTATATGCAGTTAACAAGGAACAATTTTTTAAAAATAACTTTCTTTGGAGAGAAGCCACTTTCTCTCTCCACAAGATATTTTCACTTTGTCTCATATTATGAAAAGATGCTGGGGTCCTTCCCCTCTCAAACTAAAGTCTATGAAGTACAGGTGAAGTACAATCCTATCTGAAAAATGACCTACCTAAAAATATCTGTCTTATCTACGTTCACAGTATTGGTAACTGTGGCCTTTCTGTTACATGCCCCTACAAAAATAAACCAAAGACTTGGGTTTAGTAGATGTGGTACATGTAGTATCCTGCCAAAATGTAATCCCAACAAAAAATAGCCAATAGTATATTATTCTGAAATGAAAGTCATGACTAGAAACTCCACAGTCCATTGAATAAAACAAGGAAAGGAGCATTTAAACAGTGTAAAGAGTGTAGAATCCCAGAACGGGCTAATGTGTATGTCTCAAACAGCAATAACTGGATGACTGTGGAGCCAACCAAGGATATTGTTGGTAATAACACACTGTAAGAAAGAGCAAGATGTGGTTGGAAAAGAGGCCATATAAAGGTAGGGCAGCACTTTTCTGGGACAAACATTCTTGTTCTAGTTCCTGGAAATAAGCACAACACAGCACAGCATAAGTTCAGGAATGAGGCCAAGAAGTGCGCACGGACTCTAGGGGGGATCAAGACCAACTGTCACGTGAAAGGGGATGGGGGGGGTTTGCTCGACCCTTAAAGAGGGGAGATTTTCTTGACCCTCAGTAATTTATTTGTCTGTCAGTGCCCCAGGAAAGTCAAGGCCCTTACACTCGACCAGCCTGTCAGCATCCTGTAAGAGGGGGACCCTTCACCAACAGATTCACAGGATCAGAGGGTGCTTTGACTGCCCTTTTGGGGGGGACTGCGTCACGGTGTGGAGACCCCTCAACAGGTCCTGTGAAAGTGTTATCTGCTGCTGGCAACTGCTAGCACCTTATAAAGGACTCACTCTAACAGTTTACGGAATAACACTATTAATACAAATTGTGACAGTTTCATAAGGTTCGTAGGTCATCAGTGATAGTGTCTGACTGCAAAAATATATGTAAAGCAGTCTACTAATACTACAAATCAAGCACAAACATGAACTCTAATACAAAGCAATGTACAAATATACTATAGAGCAAGCACAAGCTCTAGCCCTAAAAGCAGCATCCACTGTGCATAAAATAAGGTTCTTACTGAGTAGGCGTCCCTATGGGAAGGGAAGGCAGGTTCAGCCCGTCAACTGATCCCAACAGCTTCAGTGGAGTCTTCCTCCAATTTTTCCCTATTTCCAACTTACTTTTATATTATTTCTTTAAGTTTAGGTGGATCTTGAGTGATTTTAGTCATAAGTGCTAACCTTTGTGGAGCATGTAAACTGTGTTCCATCCAGGGAGCAGCAACTGCATTTTACTCTCTAATTTTTAGTCTCCTCTAATTTTTAACCCTATCCATTTTTCCACACCAACCAAAACCCTCGAAGCCCTCCGACCCATTTCCAGAAAGCTCTGAAAGAATGGACTGCACATGATAATTAATTTGCATAGAAAATGAGAAACCTATTATAAAAATTTATAGATGCAGGTTAACCAAGACGACCATGAACCACAGCTACAGTGTGAAGAAAAGATTTATTCCATTATTTGCCAGTAGACAAGGACATTGCACTGCTAGGAAGTAGTTGGCAGAAAAACTGCATGAGGGGGCCGTTCCTGGCCTCTACATAAAAACAGGCCTGCCGCATACAGATTACTTCAAGGTTTTGTTCTCCCCTGTGCTTTTATGGTCTCTGTCTTGCCCAGCAGGGGCCTGTTCCAGGGAGGGTTCAGAGGGATGTTGAAATGGAAACCAAAACACCGTTGAAAGCTCAAAAAAAGCCCAATATTTATTACAAAGAAGTGGTCAACAAAATGAGAAACCGAGAGACAGGAAAGGAGAGGAGGGAAATAAACCCTCAGTGAAACCTCCACTCACGCAGATGTATTCTATGAGGTTGTCTAACTGACCCCAGAATGACTAGAATTCCCCATAGCAGAGGCTGCATCCTTGGAGAGTTGGTAGGCTCACAAGACAGCGGGTGTCCCTGCAAAAGGCAATGTTGTCCTTCATGTGAAACTTGAGTCCTCCGAGCACAAGTCATCTGCGGTTTTTATCCAATTTACCGGTGACGTCTACCTGGACCTGTGTGACCAGCACTGCCCAGCTATAGGCCTTCGGTCCCTCCCCCCGTTACGTAAATGGTACCCCTTCTGCGCATGTGTGTGTGCGCATTGGAATTTCCCAGCACCTGCGTGATACACCTTGGGGAGTCTTCCCTAAATGAGTCTGGGGGCTTACTTCATCACTCTCCTCTTCACTTTCTCCTTCAAATGCCCTTGGAGAGCCATCAGTCAATAGTGAGATACCAATTAATTTTAGTTTATGCAAAATGTTGCCTTCAAGGACGAAGTTCTTATTTATCAGTGCCTGTTTTCCCATAACTTGGCAGGAAAAGAACAAACTCTCATAGGTGGCTGGGCCAAACGCAGACCAACAGTAGCAGAATATAGGGCCTCAAACAAGTCTGTGAGAAACTGTTATCTTTTCATAGGAATCCTACTTCTCAAAACAGTGTTGCCTAAAAGACTGCGGAGAAAAAGACTCCAGGCCAATTTAGTGTAGGAGATAAGATAAGGAGAGCAGAAGCTTTAATGAGCCTCCAGGACCCAGGAATACAAACCACCGCGCTCCCCTTTGGACACAGGTTCTATGATTTTATAATAATGTCCATCCAATCCCTGTTCGTCCCCCCCCGGTTCTGCCCTGTTCCACCCCTTGGCACACCCCTTTTGGGAATTGAGTCTGGGGGAGTTTGGGACCCCACTTTCATCATCTTCATCCTCCTCTCATCACATTGAGTCCTTGGAGGTCTTCCAAAGTTCTGGACTTGAAGGCCATTGGGTCTATGTTTACATCTTCTGGTGCAGATGTTAAGGTGTTTTTCTGCAATTCTACCTTGATAAGAAGACTAAACCACTAACGGAATTTTGAGGGATTGATATGGGACAGGGTTTGGTATATGTAACCGTTAAGCTACTGCCATTACTTTTACTGGAAAATACTGATAAAAGATATAATACCCTGAGAAATATAATACAGCTACATTTAAAATCTACATTTACTACATAACTACTTCTAAAGTCTATAAAAATTAAAACCCAAAAAAACTCTAAGGCATCAACAGGCAGAGGATAAACATTAGTAGGTGTCTTGGTTTATTGACAATGTGTCCCAGAAGGCAGGACCTCTGATGGAACAGAAATCCCTCCCCTTAAATTATGAATTTTTTTGAAATTATGAGGTGTTCTACTGGGCTCACCACACACAGAAGGGACTCCCTTGGCTGGCAGCCATGAAGAACAGGAGGGCTCCTGACCAACATGGGAACCATGAAAACTGGAGTGCAGGGCAGCTCCGGGGGAGCAGTGGTTGGGGACTCCCTCTCAGCTGCAGAGCCAGGAACCAAAGATAGTGAGTTCCTGTGTGGGAGGAACATGATGAATGTGTGAGCAATTTATATTGTGTGTGGTACTTTTATAAACTTTCATATAGTTTTATAGGTACTAAAAGTTATAGGTGTCAAGATGGCCGCGGGTGTCTTTGCTAGAACAAAAGGAAATCAGTGCCAAGAAGAAGGTGGAGTTTGATAAAGTAAATAATTGCCTTGTTACCTGTTAATAACCAATTATAAAGGTATTTGTAATGCATGTTTACATCTGGACAGTGACCTGTAACCAATTATGTGCTTCTTGTCACGAGACCTTGTATACAGATGCTATAAAAACCCTGAACTATCCTAATAAATCGAACATATTTTAGATCTCATAGATCGTGTATGTATGTCTCAGAGCCTCCCCGTCAACTAGTGGCGTCCGAAAGACAGGGACACTGGGACCGCTGCCTCCTGAAGTTTAGCCAGGAAGGTC
>NW_026087083.1:0-8772 GCF_022539395.1 Myiozetetes cayanensis
GGGATCCCTGGGTGGGGTTTGGGGTCCCTGGGTGGGGGATCTGGGGGTCTTGAGGAGGGGGTTAGTCCCTGGGTGGAGTTTGGGGGTCCCTGGGTGGGGTTTGGGGGTCCTGGGTGGGAGTTTAGGGGTCCTGGGAGGGTTGGGGGTCCCTGGGAGGGGCTGGGGGTCCTGGGAGGGTTGGGGGTCCCTGGGAGGGGTTGGGGGTCCTGAGAGGGGTTTGGGGGTCCCTGGGTGGGGTTTGGGGGTCCTGGGTGGGGTTTGGGGGTCCCTTGAGGGGATTTGGGGGACCCTGGGTGGAGTTTGGGGATCCTGGGTGGGGTTTGGGGGGTCCTGGGTGGGGTTTGGGGGGTCCTGGGGAGGGTTGGGGGTCCCTGAGTGGGATCTGGGGGTCCTGGCAGGGTGGGGGTCTCTGATGGGGTTTGGGGTCCTCGATGGGGTTTGGGGGTCCCTGGGTGGGGGTTGGGGGTCCCTGGGAGGGGGTTGGGGGTCTCTCGGTGGGATTTGGGGCATCCTGGGAGGGTTTGGGGTCCCCGGAGGGGGTTTGGGGCCCTGGGGTCCTCGGTGGGATTTGAGGGTCCTGGGATGGATTTTGGGGTCCTCAATTGGTTTTGGGGGTCCTGGGTGGGATTTGAGGGGTCCTGGAGGGAGTTGGGAGTCCCTGGAGGTGGGGTCTCTGATGGGGTCCTGGGGGTCCTTTATGGAATCTGGGGGGCTCTGAAGGAGGATTTGGAAGGTCCTGGGAAGGGGTTTGGGGGTCCCCCGATGGAATTTGGGGGTCCCTGGGTGGGTGCTGGGAGCAGGGCCTGGGTCTGTCCCCCCTGGGTGGGCTCTCAGGGGTCTGAGCCTCCCAGACCCCCCAATCCCCTCCCAGAATTACCTGTCAAGGAACTTTTACAACCTGCGATTCCTGGCCCTGTTTTTGGCCTTCGCCATCAACTTCATCCTCCTCTTCTACAAGGTGGGGCCTGGGGGCTCTGGGGGCTCCTGGGGTGGTCCTGGGGGGTCTGGGGTGGTCCTGGGGGTCTGGGGTGGTCCTGGGGTGGTCCTGGGGGTCTGGGGTGGTCCTGGGGGTCTGGGGTGGTCCTGGGGGCTCTGGGGTCTGGGTGGTCCTGGGGGTCTGGGGTGGTCCTGGGAGTGGTCCTGGGGGGTCTGGGGTGGTCCTGGGGGTCTGGGGTGGTCCTGGGGGGTCCTGGGGGTCTGGGGTGTCCTGGGGCAGGGGCCCTAGGTGCTCCTGGGGGGTCTGGGGTGGTCCTGGAGGGTCTAGGGTGGTCCTGGGGGTCCTGGGTGGGTCTGGGGGTCTGGGTTCTGGGGGTCTGAGGTGGTCCTGGGGGCTCCTGGGGGTCTCAGGGTGGTCCTGGGGGTCTGGGGTGGTCCTGGGGCTGGGGTCCTGGGGTCTGGGGTGGTCCTGGAGGGGTCTGGGGTGGTCCTGGGGGGTCCTGGGGGTCCTGGATTGGGGTCGTCCTGGGGAGGTCTGGGGTGGTCCTGGGTGGTCCTGGGGATCTGGGGGTGGTCCTGGGGGTCTGGGGTGGTCCTGGGTGGCTCCTGGGGGTCTGGGGTGGTCCTGGGGGCTCCTGGGGGTCTGGGGTGGTCCTGGGGGGTCTGGGGGGTCTGGGTGGTCCTGGGGGTCTGGGGTGGTCCTGGGGGCTCCTGGGGGGTCTGGGGTGGTCCTGGGGGGTCTGGGGTGGTCCTGGGGGTCCTGGGGGTCTGGGGTGGTCCTGGGGGGTCAGGGGGTCTGGGGTGGTCTAGGGTGGTCCTGGGGGTCTGGGGTGGTCTGGGGGCCTGGGGGGGTCTGGGGTGGTCCTGGGGGGCTCCTGGGGGTCTGGGGTGGTCCTGGGGACTCCTGGGGGGTCTGGGGTGGTCCTGGGGGGTCTGGGGTGGTCCTGGGGGTCTGGGGTGGTCCTGGGGTCTGGGGTGGTCCTGGGGGGTCTGGGGTGGTCCTGGGGTCTGGTCTAAGGTGGTCCTGGGGGGGTCTGGGGTGGTCCTGGGGGGGTCTGGGGTGTCCATTTTTGGGGTGTCCCCCCCATCCCACAGAGCCCCCATTTTTGGGGGATGTCCCCATTTTTGGGGAATGTCCCCATTTTTGGGATGCCCCCATTTTTGGGGTGTCCCCCCACAGAACCCCCCCTGTCCCCACAGGTGTCCGAGCACCCCCCGGGGTTCCTGGAGGAGCCCGAGGGCTCCGGGGGGGTCCCCGAGGAGGCTCCAGGGGGGGCCGAGGCCGAGGGGGGGGACCCCGAGGAGCCCGAGGTTTATTATTTCCTGGAGGAGAGCACGGGCTACATGGGCCCTGCCCTCAGGGGGCTCGCCCTGGCACACACCCTGGTGGCTTTTCTGTGCATCATCGGCTACAACTGCCTCAAGGTGGGACCCTGGGACCCCCAACCCCCTGAGCCCCCCCAGATCCCACTGACCCTCCCAGACCTCCCCTGAGCCCAGGGACCCCAACCCTGACCCCACACACCCTGGTGGCCTTCCTGTGCATCATCAGGCTATAACTGCCTCAAGGTGGGACCCCTGGGACCCCCAAATCCCCTAGGCCCCCCAAACTCCCCCTGAGCCCCCTGAGCCCTGGGACCCCAACCCTGACCCCACACACCCTCGTGGCCTTTCTGTGCATCATCGGCTACAACTGCCTCAAGGTGGGACCCCCAAATCACCCTGGGACCCCCCTGAGGCCCCCCAAATCCCACTGGCACCCCCAAATCCCACCTGACACCCCCAAATCCCACTGACACCCCCAAAATCCCCCTGGGACCCCAACCCTGACCCCACACACCCTGGTGGCCTTTCTGTGCATCATCAGATACAACTGCCTCAAGGTGAGACCCCCCAAATCACCCTGGGACCCCCCAAATCCCACTGAGCCCCCCAAATCCCACTGACACCCCAGACCTCCCTGACACCCCCGATCCCTCTGGGACCCCAACCCTGACCCCACACACCCTGGTGGCCTTTCTGTGCATCATCGGATACAACTGCCTCAAGGTGGGACCCTGGGACCCCCCAAATCCCCCTGAGCCCCCAGATCCCCCTGAGGCCCCCAAATCCCACTGACCCTCCCAGACCTCCTGAGCCCTGGGACCCCAACCCTGACCCCACACACCCTGGTGGCCTTTCTGTGCATCATCGGGTACAACTGCCTCAAGGTGGGACCCCAAATCCCCTGAGCCCCCCAAATCCCCTGAGCCCCCCTGAGCCCTGGGACCCCAGCCCTGACCCCACACACCTCGTGGCCTTCCTGTGCATCATCGGATACAACTGCCTCAAGGTGGGACCCCAAATCACCCTGAGCCCCCTGAGGCCCCCAAATCCCCCTAGGCCCCCACTGGCTCAGGGACCCTAGCCCTGACCCCACCACACCCTGGTGGCTTTTCTGTGCATCATCGGATACAACTGCCTCAAGGTGGGACCCCAATCCCCTGAGCCCCCAAATCCCACTGGGACCCCCAGATCCCACTGCAGCACCCCTGAGCCCCCTGAGCCCTGGGACCCCAACCCTGACCCCACACACCCTCATGTGGCCTTCCTGTGCATCATTGGGTACAACTGCCTCAAGGTGGGACCCTAGGACCCCCAAATCCCACTGACACTCCCAAATCCCCCTGGGACCCCCAATCCCCTGACATCCCCATGACCCCCTGTCCCCTGTTCACAGTCCCCCTGGTGATTTTCAATGATGAGAGAAGGAGGTGGCCCTGGGACCCCCAGTGTCCCTGGGACTCCCAATGTCCCTGGGACCCCCATGTCCCTGGGACCCCCTTGTCCCTGGGACCCCCTTGTCCCTGTGACCCCCTCAATCCCTGGGACCCCCAATGTCCCTGTGACCCCCCCATGTCCCTGAGACCCCCCATATCCCCCTGAGCCCCCTGTGTCACCTGTGACCCCCAATGTCCCCCTGACCTCCATGTCCACTGTGCCCCACTTTAATGTCCCTCTGACTCCCCCAATGTCCCTGTGACCCCCAATGTCCCTGTGACCCCCCCATGTCCCTGGGACCCCCCAATGTCCCCCCTGTGACCCCTCAATGTCTCCTGTGACCCCCAATGTCTCTGTGACCCCCATATCCCCTGAGCCCCCAATGTCCCTGTGACCCCCAATATCCCTGTGACCCCCATGTCCCTGTGACCCCCAATGTCCCCCTGACCCTCCCATGTCCCTGTGACCCCCAATGTCCCTGTGACTCCCCAATGTCCCTGTGACTCCCCCATGTCCCTGTGACCCCCAATGTCCTCTGTGACCCCCAATGTCCCCTCTGACCCCCATGTCCCCCTGACCCCCCCATGTCCCTGTGACCCCCAATGTCCCTGTGACCCCCAATGTCCCCCCTGACCCCCAATGTCACCCTGGACTTCTAATGTCCCTGGGACTCCCCATGTCCTCCAGTGACTCCCCATGTCCCTGTGTCCCCCAATGTCCCTGTCACCCCCTGGCCCCCAATGTCCCCCCCCAGATCCCCTGGTGATTTTTAAACGAGAAAAGGAGGTCGCTCGCAGCCTGGAGTCCTCATGGGCTCTACATCACCTAGCAGCCCCCAATGTCCCTGTGACCCCCAATGTCCCTGTGACCCCTGACCCCCAAAATGTCCCTGTGACCCCCAAAATGTCCCCCCAGATCCCCTGGTGATTTTTAAACGAGAAAAGGAGGTTGCTCGCAGCCTGGAGTTCTCGGGCTCTACATCCTGCAACCCCCAATGTCCCCTATGACCCCCAATGTCCTGTGACCCCCCATGTCCCTGTGACCCCCAATGTCCCCTGACCCCAAAATGTCCCCCAGATCCCCCTGGTGATTTTTAAACGAGAAAAGGAGGTTGCTCGCAGTCTGGAGTTCTCGGGGCTCTACATCACCCAGCAGCTCCCCGTGTCCTGTGACCCCCAATGTCCTGTGACCCCCAATGTCCCTGTGACCCCCAATGTCCCTGTCACCCCCAATGTCCTGTAGCCCCAATGTCCCTGTGACCCCCCATGTCCCTGTGACTCCCAATGTCCCCCTGACCTCCAATATCCCTGTGACCCCAATGTCCTTGTGACCCCCAATATCCCTGACCCCCATGTCCCCTGACCCCCAATATCCCTGTGACCCCCTATGTCCCTGTGACCCCCAATGTCCCCTGACGTCCCCAATGTCCCTGGGACCCCCTGGCCCCCTGATGACCCCCAATGTCCCTGTCACCCCCTGGCCCCTGTGACCCCCAAAATGTCCCCCAGATCCCCTGGTGATATTTAAGAGGGAGAAGGAGGTTGCTCGCAGCCTGGAGTTCTCGGGGCTCTACATCACCCAGCAGCCCCCTGATGTCCCTGTGACCCCCAATGTCCCTGTGACCCCCAATGTACCTGTCACCCCTGACCCCCTGACCCAATGTCCCCCAGATCCCCTGGTGATATTTAAGAGGGCAAAGGAGGTCGCTTCGCAGCCTGGAGTTCTCAGGGCTCTACATCACCCAGCAGCCCCCAATGTCCCTGGGACCCCCAATGTCCCTGTCACCCCCTGACCCCCAATGTCCCTGTGACCCCCAATGTCCCCCAGATCCCCTGGTGATATTTAAGACGAGAAAAGGAGGTCGCTCGCAGCCTGGAGTTCTCAGGTCTCTACATCACTCAGCAGCCCCCAATGTCCCTGGGACCCCCAATGTCCCTGTGACCCCCAATGTCCCTGTGACTCCCCAATGTCCCTGTGACCCCCAATGTCCCCCAGATCCCCTGGTGATTTTTAAACGAGAAAAGGAGGTTGCTCGCAGCCTGGAGTTCTCAGGGCTCTACATCACCTAGCAGCCTCAATGCCTGTGACCCCCATGTGCCTCCCTGTGATCCTGCCCCCAATGTCCCTGTCCCCCTAATGTCCCTGTGACCCCCCAATGTCCCCTGGACCCCCAATGTCCTCTGACTCTAATGTCCCTGACTTAAATGCCTCAGATCCCTGGTGATATTTAAGAGGGAGAAGGAGGTTGCTCGCAGCCTGGAGTTCTCAGGGCTCTACATCACCGAGCAACCCCCCGAGGACGACGTCAAGGGACAGTGGGACCGGCTCGTGCTCAACGCCCAGTACGGCACTGGGGGGGCACTGGGAGGGCACTAGGGACACTGGGAGGGCACTGGGAGGGACAGGGAGGGCACTGGGGAAGCACTGGGAGGGACAGGGAGGGCACTGGGAGGGCACTGCTGGCACTGGGAGGCAGTGGGGGTACTGGAAGGGCACTGGGTGGGCACTGGGAGTCACTGGGGGGCACTGGGAGGGACAGGGAGGGCACTGGGAGGCACTGGGTGCACTGGGGGGCACTGGGAAGGCACTGGGGGGACTAGGGGGGCACTGGGAGTCACTGGGGGCACTGGGTGCACTGGAAGGGCACTGGAGTCACTGGGGGGCACTGAGAGGGACTGGGAGAACTGGGAGGCACTGGGAAGGCACCGGGGGACTGGGCACTGGGAGTCACTGGGGGCACTGGGGGACTGGGGCACTGGGAGGCACTGGAGTCACTGGGGGCACTGAGAGGCACTGGGAGCACTGGGGGCACTGGGGAGGCACTCGGGGGACTAGAGGCACTGGGGGCACATGGGGACTAAGAGGGCACTGGGAGTCACTGGGGGGCACTGGGAGTCACTGGGGGCACTGGGGCACTGGGAGCAACTGCAGGCACTGGGAGGGCACAGGGAGGCACTGGGGGGACACTGGGGGCACTGGGGTGTTGGGGGCAGGGAGGGGTCACTCAGGACCCCCTCTGACCACCCTCTCCCCAAACCCCCAGATCCTTCCCCAGCAATTACTGGGACAAGTTCGTCAAGAGGAAGGTGAGGAGGGGGTGGGATGGTCCCACAGCCCCCTCCCCCTGTGACTCCCCCACATTTTGGGGCCATCCCTCGATTGTGGGCCCCCTCAATTTTGGGGTCTTTTCCCACCACCCCCTCAGGTGCTGGAGAAGTACGGGGACATTTACGGGCAGGAGAGAATCGCGGAGCTGCTGGGGATGGACCTGGCCAGCCTGGAGATGGGGGCACAGGGGGCGTAGGGTCCCCCTGACAGCTCCTGCTCACCTGGTGGGTCTGGGGGACTCTGGGGGTCCTGGGGGCTCTGGGGGTCCTGGGGTGGGATGGACCTGGCCAGCCTGGAGATGGGGGCACAGGGGCGCAGGGCCTCCTGACAGCTCCCTGCTCACCTGGTGGGTCTGGGGGCTCCTGGGGGTCCTGGGGGCCTTGGGGGTCCTGGGGGTGGGATGGACCTGGCCAGCCTGGAGATGGGGGCACAGGGGCGCAGGGCCCCCCGACAGCTCCCTGCTCACATGGTGGGTCTGGGGGGTCCTGGGGGCTCTGGGGGTCTGGGGAGCTTTGGGGCGTCCTGGGGGTGGGATGGACCTGGCCAGCCTGGAGATGGAGGCACAGGGGGCGCAGGGCCCCCGACAGCTCCCTGCTCACATGGTGGGTCTGGGGGGTCACTGAGGGGTCTGGGGTCCTGGGGGTCCTGGGGGGGTCCTGGGATGGGACCTGGCCAGCCTGGAGATGGGGGCACAGGGCGCAGGGGCCCCCTGACAGCTCCCTGCTCACCTGGTGGGTCTGGGGGCACTGGGGGTCCTGGGGGGCTTTGGGGGGTCCTGGGGGTGGGATGGACCTGGCCAGCCTGGAGATGGGGGCACAGGGGCGCAGGGCCCCCCGACAGCTCCCTGCTCACATGGTGGGTCTGGGGGTCACTGGGGGTCGGCTTTGGGGCTCTGGGGTGCTGTTGGGGGTCCTGGGGGTGGGATGGACCTGGCCAGCCTGGAGATGGGGGCACAGGGGGTGCAGGGCCCCCTGACAGCTCCCTGCTCACATGGTGGGTCTGGGGGTCTCTGGGGGGTCCTGGGGATTGGGGCTTTGGGGGTCCTGGGGTGGGATGGACCTGGCCAGCCTGGAGATGGGGGCACAGGGCGCAGGCCCCCGACAGCTCCCTGCTCACATGGTGGGTCTGGGGGTCACTGGGGGTCTCTGGGGGTCCAGTCTGGGGGCTTTGGGGGTCCTGGGGGTGGGATGGACCTGGCCAGCCTGGAGATGGGGGCACAGGGGCGCAGGGCCCCCTGACAGCTCCCTGCTCACCTGGTGGGTCTGGGGGTCACTGGGGGTCCTGGGGGTCCCTGGGGGTCCTGGGGGTGGGATGGACCTGGCCAGCCTGGAGATGGGGCACAGGGGGCGCAGGGCCCCCCGACAGCTCCTGCTCACCTGGTGGGTCTGGGGGTCACTGGGGGTCCTGGGAGGGTCTGGGGGTCCTGGGGGTGGGATGGACCTGGCCAGCCTGGAGATGGGGGCACAGGGGCGTAGGGCCCCCCGACAGCCTCCTGCTCACATGGTGGGTCTGGGGGTCCTGGGGGGGCCTGGGGCTGGGGTCCTGGGGGTGGGATGGACCTGGCCAGCCTGGAGATGGGGGCACAGGGGGCGCAGGCCCCCTGACAGCTCCCTGCTCACATGGTGGGTCTGGGGGTCCTGGGGGTCCTGGGGGTCTCTGGGGGTCCTGGGGGCTCTGGGGGTCCTGGGGGTGGGATGGACCTGGCCAGCCTGGAGATGAGGGGCACAGGGGGCGCAGGGTCCCCCTGACAGCTCCCTGCTCACATGGTGGGTCTGGGGGGCACTGGGGGTCCTGGGAGTCCGGGGTCCTGGGGGCTTTGGGGGTCCTGGGGGTGGGATGGACCTGGCCAGCCTGGAGATGGAGGCACAGGGGCGCAGGGCCCCCGACAGCTCCCTGCTCATGGTGGGCCTGGGGGGCACAGGGGGTCCTGGGGGTCCCTGGGGGTTTGGGTGGTCCTAGAAGGGTTTT
>NW_026087084.1:0-8274 GCF_022539395.1 Myiozetetes cayanensis
CTGAAATGACCAGTCTGGGTCCCCAGATAGACTAAGAAAGAAGATTCATCCCAGACAAAAGGGGCCAGCGCAGGAAGCTCCTTGTGTGCATGGAGTGCCAAGGGTCGCTCACCAACTGCACAGGAGAGTTGGAGGCTAAGCCCTTTTTTTCCTGGATGGAACTTAATTCGCTTGGTGTCCAAAGCCCCACCCTGAAATGGCCCCTCTGGGTCCCCAGATGGACTAACAATGAAGATTCCACCCAGACAAAAGGTTTCAGGACAGAAAGCTGCATGTGTATATGGAATGCCAATATTGGTTCACCCATTACACAGGAGAGTTGGAGGTTAAGGGGTTTTTTTCCTGCCTAGATCTTCACAGGTTTGGTGTCCGAAGCCCTGCACTCTAATGGCCCATCTGTTTTCCCAGATGGACTAAGAACGAAGATTTCTCCCAGACAAAAGGTGCTAGCTAAGGAAGCTCCATGTGTACATGGAGTGCCAAGGCTGACTCACCCATTGCACAGCAGAGTTGAAGGCTAAGGGGTATTTTTCCTTCCTGGAACTCCATTGGTTTTGTGTCCGAAGCCCCACGCTCAAATGGCCCGACTAAGTCCAGAGATGGACTCAGAACGAAGATTTCTCCCAGAAAAAAGGTGCCAGCGCAGGAAGCTCCATGTGTGCATGGAGTGCCAAGGGTGGCTCACCCATTGCACAGGGCAGATAGACGCTAAGGGCTTTTTTTCCTGGCTGGAACTTCATTGGTTTGGTGTCTGAAACCCTGCGCTGAAATGGCCTATCTGGGTTCCCAGATGGATTAAGAACAAAGATTCCACTCAGACAAGAGGTGCCAGGGTAGAAAGCTCCATGTGTGCATGGAGAGCCAAGGGTTGCTCACCCATTTCACAGGAGGGTTGGAGGCTAAAGGCTTTCTTTCCTGGCTGGAACTTCAATGGTTTGGTGTCCCAAGCCCCACGCTGAAATGGCCCGTCTTGGTCCCCAGATGGACTAAGAAGGAAGATTCCTCCCAGACAAAAGGTGCTAGGGCAGGAAGCTCCATGTGTGCATGGAGTGCCAAGGGTGCCTCACCAACTGCACAGGGCAGTTGGACGCTAAGGGCTTTTTTTCCTGGCTGGAACTTCATTGGTTTGATGTTTGAAGTCACGCGCTGAAATGACGCGTCTGGGTCCCCAGATGGACTAAGAACGAAGATTCATCCCAGAAAAAAGCCGCAAGTGCAGAAAGCTCCGTGAGTGTATAGAGGGTCAAGGGTGGCTCACCAAATGCACAGGGCAGTTGGACGCTAAGGGCTTTCTTTCCTACCTGGAAATTCATTGCTTTGCTGTACGAAGCCCAACGCTGAAATGGCCCATCTGGGTCCCCAGATGGACTAAGAACGAAGATTCCTCCCTCACAAAAGTTACCAGCTCTGTGTGTGCATGAAGTTCCAAGAGTGGCTCAGCCATTGCACAGTAGAGGTGGAGGTTAAGGGCTTTTTTCCTGGTTGGAACTTCATTGGTTTGGTGTCCAAAGCCCCACGCTGAAATGGCCCATCTGGACCCCACACTGGCTAAGAACGAAGATTCCTCCCAGACAAAAGATGCCAGCGCAGGAAGCTCCATGTGTGCATGGAGTGTCAAGGGTTGCTCACCCACTGCATGGGAGACTTGGAGGTTAAGGGCTTTTTTTCATGGCTGGAACTTCATTGGTTTGATGTCCATACCTCCGGGCTGAAATGACCAGTCTGGGTCCCCAGATAGACTAAGAAAGAAGATTCATCCCAGACAAAAGGGGCCAGTGCAGGAAGCTCCTTGTGTGCATGGAGTGCCAAGGGTCGCTCACCAACTGCACAGGAGAGTTGGAGGCTAAGCCCTTTTTTTCCTGGATGGAACTTAATTCGTTTGGTGTCCAAAGCCCCGCCCTGAAATGGCCCGTCTGGGTCCCCAGATGGACTAACAATGAAGATTCCACCCAGACAAAAGGCTTCAGGACAGAAAGCTGCATGTGTATATGGAATGCCAATATTGGCTCACCCATTACACAGGAGAGTTGGAGGTTAAGGGGTTTTTTTCCTGTCTAGATCTTCACAGGTTTGGTGTCCGAAGCCCTGCACTCTAATGGCCCATCTGGGTCCCCAGATGGACGAAGAACGAAGATTCCTCCCAGACAAAAGGTGCTAGCTAAGGAATCTCCATGTGTACATGGAGTGCCAAGGCTGACTCACCCATTGCACAGCAGAGTTGAAGGCTAAGGGGTATTTTTCCTTCCTGGAACCCCATTGGTTTTGTGTCTTAAGCCCCACGCTGAAATGGCCCGACTAAGTCCACAGATGGACTCAGAACGAAGATTTCTCCCAGAAAAAAGGGGCCAGCGCAGGAAGCTCCATGTGTGCATGGAGTGTCAAGGGTGGCTCACCCATTGCACATGGCAGTTGGACGCTAAGGGCTTTTTTTCCTGGCTGGAACTTCATTGGTTTGGTGTCTGAAGCCCTGCGCTGAAATGGCCTATCTGGGTTCCCAGATGGATTAAGAACAAAGATTCCACTCAGACAAGAGGTGCCAGGGTCGAAAGCTCCATGTGTGCATGGAGAGCCAAGGGTGGCTCACCCATTTCACAGCAGAATTGGAGGCTAAGGGCTTTCTTTCCTGGCTGGAACTTCAATGGTTTGGTGTCCCAAGCCCCACGCTGAAATGGCCCGTCTTGGTCCCCAGATGGACTAACAATGAAGATTCCACCCAGACAAAAGGTGCTAGGGCAGGAAGCTCCATGTGTGCATGGAGTGCCAAGGGTGCCTCACCAACTGCACAGGCTAGTTGGAGGTTAAGGGCTTTTTTTCCTGGCTGGAACTTCATTGGTTTGATGTTTGAAGTCACGCGCTGAAATGACGCGTCTGGGTCCCCAGATGGACTAAGAACGAAGATTCATCTTAGAAAAAAGCCGCAAGTGCAGAAAGCTCCGTGAGTGTATAGAGGGCCAAGGGTGGCTCATCAAATGCACAGGGCAGTTGGACGCTAAGGGCTTTCTTTCCTACCTGGAAATTCATTGCTTTGCTGTCCGAAGCCCAACGCTGTAATGGCCCATCTTGGTCCCCAGATGGACTAAGAACGAAGATTCCTCCCTCACAAAAGTTACCAGCTCTATGTGTGCATGAAGTTCCAAGAGTGGCTCAGCCATTGCACAGTAGAGGTGGAGGTTAAGGGCTTTTTTTCCTGGTTGGAACTTCATTGGTTTGGTGTCCAAAGCCCCGCGCTGAAATGGCCCGTCTGGGCCCCACACGGGCTAAGAACGAAGATTCCTCCCAGACAAAAGATGCCAGCGCAGGAAGCTCCATGTGTGCATGGAGTGTCAAGGGTTGCTCACCCACTGCATGGGAGACTTGGAGGTTAAGGGCTTTTTTTCATGGCTGGAACTTCATTGGTTTGATGTCCATAGCTCCGGGCTGAAATGACCAGTCTGGGTCCCCAGATAGACTAAGAAAGAAGATTCATCCCAGACAAAAGGGGCCAGTGCAGGAAGCTCCTTGTGTGCATGGAGTGCCAAGGGTCGCTCACCAACTGCACAGGAGAGTTGGAGGCTAAGCCCTTTTTTTCCTGGATGGAACTTAATTCGTTTGGTGTCCAAAGCCCCACCCTGAAATGGCCCGTCTGGGTCCCCAGATGGACTAACAATGAAGATTCCACCCAGACAAAAGGCTTCAGGACAGAAAGCTGCATGTGTATATGGAATGCCAATATTGGCTCACCCATTACACAGGAGAGTTGGAGGTTAAGTGGGTTTTTTTTCCTGCCTAGATCTTCACAGGTTTGGTGTCCGAAGCCCTGCACTCTAATGGCCCATCTGGCTCCCCAGATGGACTAAGAACGAAGATTTCTCCCAGACAAAAGGTGCTAGCTAAGGAATCTCCATGTGTACATGGAGTGCCAAGGCTGACTCACCCATTGCACAGCAGAGTTGAAGGCTAAGGGGTATTTTTCCTTCCTGGAACTCCATTGGTTTTGTGTCTTAAGCCCCACGCTCAAATGGCCCGACTAAGTCCAGAGATGGACTCAGAACGAAGATTTCTCCCAGAAAAAAGGTGCCAGCGCAGGAAGCTCCATGTGTGCATGGAGTGTCAAGGGTGGCTCACCCATTGCACAGGGCAGTTGGACGCTAAGGGCTTTTTTTCCTGGCTGGAACTTCATTGGTTTGGTGTCTGAAGCCCTGCGCTGAAATGGCCTATCTGGGTTCCCAGATGGATTAAGAACAAAGATTCCACTCAGACAAGAGGTGCCAGGGTCGAAAGTTCCATGTGTGCATGGAGAGCCTATGGTAGCTCACCCATTTCACAGCAGAGTTGGAGGCTAAGGGCTTTTTTTCCTGGCTGGAACTTCATTGGTTTGGTGTCCCAAGCCCCACGCTGAAATGGCCCGTCTTGGTCCCCAGATGGACTAAGAAGGAAGATTCCACCCAGACAAAAGGTGCTAGGGCAGGAAGCTCCATGTGTGCATGGAGTGCCAAGGGTGCCTCACCAATTGCACAGGCTAGTTGGAGGCTAAGGGCTTTTTTTCCTGGCTGGAACTTCATTGGTTTGATGTTTGAAGTCACGCGCTGAAAGGACGCGTCTGGGTCCCCAGATGGACTAAGAATGAAGATTCATCCCAGAAAAAAGCCGCAAGTGCAGAAAGCTCCGTGAGTGTATAGAGGGCCAAGGGTGGCTCATCAAATGCACAGGGCAGTTGGACGCTAAGGGCTTTCTTTCCTACCTGGAAATTCATTGCTTTGCTGTACGAAGCCCAACGCTGAAATGGCCCATCTTGGTTCCCAAATGGACTAAGAACGAAGATTCCTCCCTCACAAAAGTTACCAGCTCTATGTGTGCATGAAGTTCCAAGAGTGGCTCAGCCATTGCACAGTAGAGGTGGAGGTTAAGGGCTTTTTTTCCTGGTTGGAACTTCATTGGTTTGGTGTCCAAAGCCCCGCGCTGAAATGGCCCGTCTGGGCCCCACACGGGCTAAGAACGAAGATTCCTCCCAGACAAAAGATGCCAGGGCAGGAAGCTCCATGTGTGCATGGAGTGTCAAGGGTTGCTGACCCATTGCATGGGAGACTTGGAGTTTAAGGGCTTTTTTTCATGGCTGGAACTTCATTGGTTTGATGTCCATACCTCCGGGCTGAAATGACCAGTCTGGGTCCCCAGATAGACTAAGAAAGAAGATTCATCCCAGACAAAAGGGGCCAGCGCAGGAAGCTCCTTGTGTGCATGGAGTGCCAAGGGTCGCTCACCAACTGCACAGGAGAGTTGGAGGCTAAGCCCTTTTTTTCCTGAATGGAACTTAATTCGTTTGGTGTTCAAAGCCCCACCCTGAAATGGCCCCTCTGGGTCCCCAGATGAACTAACAATGAAGATTCCACCCGGAAAAAAGGTTTCAGGACAGAAAGCTGCATGTGTATATGGAATGCCAATATTGGTTCACCCATTACACAGGAGAGTTGGAGGTTAAGGGGTTTTTTTCCTGCCTAGATCTTCACAGGTTTGGTGTCCGAAGCCCTGCACTCTAATGGCCCATCTGGGTCCCCAGATGGACTAAGAACGAAGATTTCTCCCAGACAAAAGGTGCTAGCTAAGGAAGCTCCTTGTGTGCATGGAGTGCCAAGGCTGACTCACCCATTGCACAGCAGAGTTGAAGGCTAAGGGGTATTTTTCCTTCCTGGAACTCCATTGGTTTTGTGTCTGAAGCCCCACGCTGAAATGGCCCGACTAAGTCCAGAGATGGACTCAGAACGAAGATTTCTCCCAGAAAAAAGGTGCCAGCGCAGGAAGCTCCATGTGTGCATGGAGTGTCAAGGGTGGCTCACCCATTGCACAGGGCAGTTGGATGCTAAGGGCTTTTTTTCCTGGCTGGAACTTCATTGGTTTGGTGTCTGAAGCCCTGCGCTGAAATGGCCTATCTGGGTTCCCAGATGGATTAAGAACAAAGATAACACTCAGACGTGCCAGGGTCGAAAGCTCCATGTGTGCATGGAGAGCCAAGGGTGGCTCACCCATTTCACAGCAGAGTTGGAGGCTAAGGGCTTTTTTTCCTGGCTGGAACTTCATTGGTTTGGTGTCCCAAGCCCCATGCTGAAATGGCCCGTCTTGGTCCCCAGATGGACTAAGAACGAAGATTTCTCCCAGACAAAAGGTGCTAGCTAAGGAAGCTCCATGTGTGCATGGAGAGCCAAGGGTGCCTCACCAACTGCACAGGCTAGTTGGAGGCTAAGGGCTTTTTTTCCTGGCTGGTACTTCATTGGTTTGATGTTTGAGGTCATGCACTGAAATGACGCATCTGGGTCCCCAGATGGACTAAGAACGAAGATTCATCCCAGAAAAAAGCCGCAAGTGCAGAAAGCTCCGTGAGTGTATAGAGGGCCAAGGGTGGCTCATCAAATGCACAGGGCAGTTGGACGCTAAGGGCTTTCTTTCCTACCTGGAAATTCATTGCTTTGCTGTCCGAAGCCCAACGCTGAAATGGCCCATCTTGGTTCCCAAATGGACTAAGAACGAAGATTCTTCCCTCACAAAAGTTACCAGCTCTATGTGTGCATGAAGTTCCAAGAGTGGCTCAGCCATTGCACAGTAGAGGTGGAGGTTAAGGGCTTTTTTTCCTGGTTGGAACTTCATTGGTTTGGTGTCCGTAGCCCCGCGCTGAAATGGCCCGTCTGGGCCCCACACGGGCTAAGAACGAAGATTCCTCCCAGACAAAAGATGCCAGCGCAGGAAGCTCCATGTGTGCATGGAGTTTCAAGGGTTGCTCACCCACTGCATGGGAGACTTGGAGGTTAAGGGCTTTTTTTCATGGCTGGAACTTCATTGGTTTGATGTCCATACCTCCGGGCTGAAATGACCAGTCTGGGTCCCCAGATAGACTAAGAAAGAAGATTCATCCCAGACAAAAGGGGCCAGCGCAGGAAGCTCCTTGTGTGCATGGAGTGTCAAGGGTGGCTCACCAACTGCACAGGAGAGTTGGAGGCTAAACCCTTTTTTTCCTGGATGGAACTTAATTCGTTTGGTGTCCAAAGCCCCACCCTGAAATGGCCCGTCTGGGTCCCCAGATGAAATAACAATGAAGATTCCACCCAGACAAAAGGTTTCAGGACAGAAAGCTGCATGTGTATATGGAATGCCAATATTGGTTCACCCATTACACAGGAGAGTTGGAGGTTAAGGGTTTTTTTCCTGCCTAGATCTTCACAGGTTTGGTGTCCGAAGCCCTGCACTCTAATGGCCCATCTGTTTTCCCAGATGGACTAAGAACGAAGATTTCTCCCAGACAAAAGGTGCTAGCTAAGGAAGCTCCATGTGTACATGGAGTGCCAAGGCTGACTCACCCATTGCACAGCAGAGTTGAAGGCTAAGGGGTATTTTTCCTTCCTGGAACTCCATTGGTTTTGTGTCCGAAGCCCCACGCTGAAATGGCCCGACTAAGTCCAGAGATGGACTCAGAACGAAGATTTCTCCCAGAAAAAAGGTGCCAGCGCAGGAAGCTCCATGTGTGCATGGAGTGTCAAGGGTGGCTCACCCATTGCACAGGGCAGTTGGACGCTAAGGGCTTTTTTTCCTGGCTGGAACTTCATTGGTTTGGTGTCTGAAGCCCTGCGCTGAAATGGCCTATCTGGGTTCCCAGATGGATTAAGAACAAAGATTCCACCCAGACAAAAGGTGCTAGGGCAGGAAGCTCCATGTGTGCATGGAGAGCCAAGGGTGGCTCACCCATTTCACAGCAGAGTTGGAGGCTAAGGGCTTTCTTTCCTGGCTGGAACTTCATTGGTTTGGTGTCCCAAGCCCCACGCTAAAATGGCCCGTCTTGGTCCCCAGATGGACTAAGAAGGAAGATTCCACCCAGACAAAAGGTGCTAGGGCAGGAAGCTCCATGTGTGCATGGAGTGCCAAGGGTGCCTCACCAATTGCACAGGCTAGTTGGAGGCTAAGGGCTTTTTTTCCTGGCTGGAACTTCATTGGTTTGATGTTTGAAGTCACGCGCTGAAAGGACGCGTCTGGGTCCCCAGATGGACTAAGAACGAAGATTCCTCCCAGACAAAAGGTGCTAGCTAAGGAATCTCCATGTGTACATGGAGTGCCAAGGCTGACTCACCCATTGCACAGCAGAGTTGAAGGCTATGGGGTATTTTTCCTTCCTGGAACTCCATTGGTTTTGTGTCTGAAGCCCCACGCTGAAATGGCCCCTCTGGGTCCCTAGATGGACTAACAATGAAGATTCCACCTGGACAAAAGGTTTCAGGACAGAAAGGTGCATGTGTATATGGAGTGCCATTATTT
>NW_026087085.1:0-8346 GCF_022539395.1 Myiozetetes cayanensis
GATGCTCCCCCATGGGCTGCAGGGGCCTCAGCTCTGAGTCCTTCCCCTGCTCCTGGGGGGTCCCTCCTGCCCCTCCTTCTGCACTCACTTGGTGTCTGTGTTGTTATCCCATGTTCTCACTCTGCTCTTCCCAGGATGGAATTGTTTCTGTTCAACTCCCCTCTCTTCAGAAATATCTTATCTCAGAGGTGTTACTGTCACTCCTAAGTGGCTCAGCATTGGCCAGTGGCAGGAACTCCATCCTGGAGCAGCTGGCATTGGTTCCATGGGAAAGAGAAAGCTTTTGGCAGATTTTAACAGAAGTCACCCCTGTAGCCCCCCCATTACCAAAACCCAGCCACAGAAACCCACTGTCTCATGCAGCTCTTTCTCCAAGCCAAGCAGGTGGGAGTTGGTGCCAAGGAGCTGAAACCTGCAGGTCCAGCCTTTAGTGGAGGAAGCTCAGATTTGCCCAAGGATACTTTGAGTTCCAGGGCTTGGATGAGGGAATGGTGGGGTGGGGATGGGGATAAAGTCTGATAGATTGTCAGAAAAAAAGTGTCTTGATTCTGTTATCTATTCAGACTGAATTAGGAGGTGCTTGGGATCAATATTGACTGGGGATTGCTGACATCAGTGTAAAAACAGGAAAAAAAGTAAGCAGGACACAGAAAAGACTTCTTTATTTGTGGCTTTATTAATACAATATATTCACTTGGAATACACTTCTGACATCTGTCTAATTAACCACTGAATTGAAGATTTACAAGGAAATTTTTCCCAGGGGCTTGTCTGGTTAAGATGCCATCACTGAGAAGAGAGTTTGGAGGAATGAGCAGACAAGGACACCATCCCTGGGCTGGGGAAGCAGGAACTCAGAGTCACTGGTTCCAGGTGGCAAATGGACTGGGGGATGTTTGTGTGAGAGCCCATAACGGGTGTGCTGCTTTCAGGGGGAGTCCAGTTAAATTTCTTCCCCATGGCCAGTGCAGGGCTGTGTTTTGGATTTGTGCTGAACACAGGGTTGATAATCACAGAGTCACAGAATAGACTGAGTTGGAAGGGACCCCCAAGGATCATCCAGTCCAACCCTTAGCCCTGCACAGGACCCTCCACAAGGCTCACACCATGAGCCTTAGAGGATCATCCAAACACTCCTTGAGCTCTGTCAGCCTTGGTGCTGTGCCCACTGCCCTGGGGAGCCTGTTCAGTGCCCAACCACCCTCTGGGGGAAGAACCTTTTTCCAAGATCCAGCCTAACCCTGCCCTGACACAACTCCAGGCCATTCCCTCAGTCCTGTCCCTGGTCCCCACAGAGCAGAGCTCAGGGCCTGCCCCTCCTCTGCCCCTGCCCAGGAAGTTGTGACTGCAGTGAGGTCTCCCCTCAGTCTCCTCTTCTCCAGCTGAACACACCAAGTGCCCTCAGTGTCCTCACACGCCTTCCCCTCCAGGCCCTTCCCCATCCTCGTGGCCTCCTTTGGACACTCTCCAATGGCTCAATCTCTCCCTTCCATTGTGTCCCCCCAAACTGCCCCAATCTTGCAGGTGAGGCCGCCCCAGGGCAGAGCAGAGCGGGACAATCCCCTCCCTGATGCCCCCAGCACAGGCTTGGCCCTCCTGGCTGCCAGGGCACTGCTGACTCAGGGCCAACTGGCACCCACCAGCACCCCCAGGGCCCTTTCCCGGCACTGCTTCCCAGCCTCTCATTCCCAGTGTGTCCGTCCAGCCGGGGTTGCCCCATCCCAGGGCAGGATCCGGCCCTTCCCCCTGGGGAACTTCCCATGGTTGGTGATTCCCAGCCCTGGGATCTGTCCAGGTCTCTCTGCAGGGCCTTCCTGCCTTGCAGGGGCTCAGCAGCTCCTCCCAGTTTTGGGTCACCTGCAAACTTGCTCAGTGTCCCTTCCAGTGCTGTGTCCAAGTCATTGATGGAGATGTTGGAGAGCACAGGGCCCAAGATGGAGCCCTGTGAAACCCCAGCAGTGACAGGTCACAGTCTGATGTCACCCCTGTCACTGTTACAGGGTCCCTTTGGTTCCATGAGCCCCACATGTCATAATAGCCCCTTTGATTCCATGAGATTCCACAGTGTCCCTGGGTTCCTTTGGCTCCAGGAGGCCCTGCAGTGTCACAATGGCCTTTAGGTTCCAGGAGGCCCCGGAGTGTCACAGGGTTCCCTGGTTCCATGATATTCCCAGTGTCCCAATGGAGCCTTGATTCCATAAGTTCTGCAGTGTCCCAGGTTTACTTTTCTACCATGAAAAAACCCTCCTGAAACCATGACATTATCCCCCTCTGTATTCCATTCCCTTTTTCATCACACAGTGTCCCAGGGATCCTTTGGTTCCATGAGGCCCTGCAGTGTCCCAGCAGCCCCTTCATTCCTTTGTGCCACTGGAGACACCCCATAATCCTGCCCTGCCTTGTCCATGGCTCCTGAGCCTTCTGAAAGGTTGGAAAGGGGTTCAGCAGCAGTGATCCCCATCCTGCTGGCTCTGCTTCCCAGCCTGACCAGCATGGCCAGGGCAGGCTCAGCCCAGGGTGCCACAGCCCCTCCCTCTGGCAGAGCAGCCCCTCCAGCTCAGGGCCCTGCAGGGATCCCAGGCTGGGATCTGCAACTGCCCAAGGCAGCCTGGACACACTGCCCTGGGCAAAGGGATGTGCCTGCAGAAGAGCAAGGCAGCATTTCTGTGCCTGCACAGAGGAATCCATGGCACAGAGAAAGCTCTTTCTGCAGCCCCCCTGGGGACAGGCTGCTCTGTCCCTGGGCCAGGACTCTGTGCTGGGCTGGGCAGAGGGGCTGGCACTGAGGGGCACAGTCAGGCTGTGCTGGGCATCTCCTGCAGATGACACCAGGGCTCCTGAAGTTTGACTCCTGAGCTCCAATTCTTTGCTGTCATGTCCGAGTCTGCAGCTCTGAGGCTGCATGGGGATGCTGAGACTCCTCTCTGTGCCCCAGAAGCTTCTGTGCCCTTCAGAGGGGCTGGGGCTGTGGGGGAAGTGCCCACAGAAGGAAAAACTTCCTAGAAAAGGGCACAGTTTTAATACTTTTACATTTAAATCATGTAGAAGCACATTTTCATTAGTGGGTCATTTGAGTATTTCTAGGAAATGGCAAAGATTTACCACCATGAAAGAACAAGAATTTTCTGGAAGTGTACTGATGGCAGGAGAAGAAATTCTGACCTTCCCCTCTTACCTGTATTACCACTCTTCAGTCTAGAACTTCATCTCCCTCTCCCTTCAGGTGTTTCCAGATCTCTTGTTTGAGTGGCCATGTCTCAGGACATCCCTTCAGTAGACTTGTTGGATGTGTATCCTTCCCGTTGCTCCCTGGTTTCCTCCTCCACTTGCTCTCTGGTCATTCAGTGCCTCTCAATTGACTGGATTCACGCTTTGAGCATCAGGGAGCTGCCAATCTTTCAGAAGTTTAAACAGCACATTAGTCAACACTTTAATTGTGTTTATATCTATCATAGAAAAACCTTTTCTTTTGTCTGTGTCTAAACCTCTTCCTGTATGGGAATCTCTTGGGAATAGATGACAGAGACTGCTGGGTCATGGCACAGAGCTGAGGGAAGAGTATTGATGTTTATTAAGATGTATCATCTTTACATTTTTTGTATATTGGCCATGAATAGAAACTTTCTGTTGCTCTAGGTCTCACCAGTTCCAGACCTCCCCGAGAACACAAACCTGATGAGTTGTGGTTCCCACTCCAGTGGCTCTTGGAGCTCCCTCTGTAACCCAGAGTACAGAGTTCCCTTGTCCCACCAAGTCCTGGGAAATGGAGGGATTCAGGACACAGGACAGGCTGTGGGGACCAGTTGCAGGCCATGGCCAGGGATTTGGGGTGGTTGTGAGCCCAGGGCAGGACCCAGCACTTGGCCTTGTTGACCCTCCTCCAAGTGTCCTGGACTCATCGATGCAGCTTGTCCAGATCCCTCTGCAGAGCCTTCCTGCCCTCCAGCACATCAACACTCCCACCCAGCTTGGTGTCACCTGTGAACTGACTGAGGCTGCACTGACCCCCTTGTGCAGATCATTGACAAAGATATTGAACTGCCCTGAGCCCAGTGCTGAGCCCTGGGAACACCCCTGGATGGAACTCCATTCCCCACCACTCCTTGGGCCTGCCCATCCACACAGATGTTTACCCAGTGAACAGATGCTGCAGGATGTGTTTGATCAAGGTCCTGTAACCCCAGAATATTGGGATGAGTGCAGATTTAGCTCTGGACAGCACAGAAATTCATTCACTTTCTCCCTTTTCCTCCCTCTATGGATCAAGGGAACTTGTGACTTCAGTGTGTGACTCGCTGCAAAGGGCAAATATGGACAGAATCCGGGGCAGGGAGTGTTTGGGGGATCTTGGGATCTGTGCTTGACACAGAAGGTGTTTGCCATTGTTCTCAGGCAACCTACTGCAGAAAGTGGACTTCAATGGAGAAAATATGGGCTTAATATACAACAGAGGATTAAGGGATTTTTTTGTTCAGCTGTGCCTTCCTCTGGTTTTGTTTGCTGGCAATAAATGAACATCCCTCTGTGTCTTGTGATGCTCTTTCTCCAAGCCAAGCAGGTGGGAGTTGGGGCCAAGGAGATGAAATCTGCAGGCCCAGCCTTTAGTGGAGGAAGTTCAGATTTGCCCAAGGCTGCTTTGAATCCCAGGGGTTGGATGAGGGAATGGTGGGGTGGGGATAGGGATAAAGTCTGATGGATTGTCAGACACAAGCGGTCTTGATTTTTGTACCTATTCAGACTGAATTAGGAGGTGCTTGGGATCAATATCGACTGGGGATTGCTGATATCAATGTAAAACCAGGAAAAAAGTGAAGAGACCACAAAAAAAGACATCTTTTCTCATGGTTTTATTAATACAATACAATATTCACTGAATGCACTTCTGAGATCTGCCTAATTAACCACAGAAGAATTGAAGACTTAGAAGTAATTTATTCCCAGGGGCTTGTCTGGTTAAGATGCCATCACTGAGAAGAGAGTGTGGAGGAATGAGCAGACAGGAACACCATCCCTGGGGCTGGGGCAGCAGGAACTCAGAGTCACTGGTTCCAGGTAGCAAATGAACTGTGGGATGTGGCTGTGAAAACCCTTGATGGGCTCTGCCAAACAGGACAGCCAAGCCCTGCCCCCCATGCCCTGGAATGGGTCTCTGGTGCCTCACAGGATGCTGGTGGCTCTCAGGGGAGCAGTGTGATGTGGGGTGTGGAATGGGGAGTGCAGGAGAGGAGTAGGACAACTCACAGCTCTGTGGGGTGGGGGAAGAGGTAACAAGCCCTGGGGCTGGAAGGAACTGCTGTCTTCTCCTGGCTGTCAAGAACAAGCTCAGGAAAATGCCCTGTTGAAGGCAAAGCCAGTGAGCTCAAGTGTGTGAGGGCAGGAGGGGGCACAGCAGTGTCCCTCTCACAGCCAGGCCTGCAGGGACAGAGCAGAAGGAGCAGCAGAGCAGGGTCTGGGCTGTGTCTGTGTTGGACACCCTGGGCAGGGGCCCCAGGGTAATTGTCACACATCAGCCCATGCAACCACCGTGCCCAGCACTGGCCTCTGCCCCACCACCAAGAGGTTGTTTGTCCCTCTCTGAGGACACCAAATGAGCAGGTCACAAGGCCACGCTGGCATTGGACAGAGGAGACTTCAGCATGCACAGGGGTGTGTGGGGAGATGAACCAAGAGAGCACAAACCCCACCAGCTAACCCTGGAGGTGCTGGGAAGGGCTGTGGGACACATAGGGTGTGGAGGTCACTTCCCTCTGGCAGTAACATCCCCTGGGAAACTCTGGGGCTGCAGCCCTGGGATGTGCTGCTGTGCACAGAGCTGCCCGTGCTCTCAGTTTGGGTTTGCTGTAGCAAGTCCTGGGAGGAGCAGGGAGTGGCACTGAAGGATCCCTGGGGGTCCCTTCCTGCTGCTGGGCTTTCAGTTTCACTGACAGTGCCCACCATGTGCCTGCTGCTGTCCCATCCCGGGCCAGGGCAATGGACACGGCAACCACAGCCAGGGCCTCTCCCTGCACAGGGCCCAGGGCTCCTTGGGCACAGGGACTGGCCCAGGCACGTTCCTGCTGCTGGCCTGTCCCCTCCAGAGACACAACTGAGCCCACAGTCCCCTCAGAGCCATCAGCTCCCTACTGGGTGATGGGTTGCTGAGACACAACTGACCTCATGGGGCCACATCCATCCACCAGGATCCTAATGGTCCAGGTCCTCACCAGCTCCAGCTATGTTTGTTCTATCAACTTTATCAAATATATTTCCTGCTGAAGATTTCAGGGGAGAAACATTCCTCACAGGAAGTGCTGTATTTCTGTGGACACATTTCATATCTCATCTCCCCCTTTTTTCTACCTGTTGTTCCACCTCCTCTGCCTTCAAAAACCTCTCCAAGGGTGAGATTCACTGGCAGGATTATGGGGTGTCTCCAGTGGCACAAAGGAATGAAGGGGCCGCTGGGACACTGCAGGGCCTCATGGAACCAAAGGATCCCTGGGTCACTGTATGATGAAAAAGGGAATAGAATACAGAGGGGGATAATGTCATGGTTTCAGGAGGGTTATTTCATGGTAGAAAAGTAAACCTGGGACACTGCAGAACCTTATGGAATCAAGGCTCCATTGGGACACTGGGAATATCATGGAACCAGGGAACCCTGTGACACCTGCCAGGGCCTCACTGGAGCCAAAGGAACCCAGGGACACTGTGGAATCTCATGGAATCAAAGGGGCTATTATGACATGTGGGGCTCATGGAACCAAAGGGACCCTGTAACAGTGACAGGGGTGACATCAGACTGTGACCTGTCACTGCTGGGGTTTCACAGGGCTCCATCTTGGGCCCTGTGCTCTCCAACATCTCCATCAATGACTTGGACACAGCACTGGAAGGGACACTGAGCAAGTTTGATGGTTACCAAAAACTGGGAGGAGCTGCTGAGCCCCTGCAAGGCAGGAAGGCCCTGCAGAGAGACCTGGAGAGATCCCAGGGCTGGGAATCACCAACCATGGGAAGTTCCCCAGGGGGAAAGGGCCAGATCCTGCCCTGGGATGGGGCAACCCCGGCTGGACGGACACACTGGGAATGAGAGGCTGGGAAGCAGTGCCGGGAAAGGGCCCTGGGGGTGCTGGTGGGTGCCAGTTGGCCCTGAGTCAGCAGTGCCCTGGCAGCCAGGAGGGCCAAGCCTGTGCTGGGGGCATCAGGGAGGGGATTGTCCCGCTCTGCTCTGCCCTGGGGCGGCCTCACCTGCAAGATTGGGGCAGTTTGGGGGACACAATGGAAGGGAGAGATTGAGCCATTGGAGAGTGTCCAAAGGAGGCCACGAGGATGGGGAAGGGCCTGGATTGGAAGGCGTGTGAGGACACTGAGGGCACTTGGTGTGTTCAGCTGGAGAAGAGGAGACTGAGGGGAGACCTCACTGCAGTCACAACTTCCTGGGCAGGGGCAGAGGAGGGGCAGGCCCTGAGCTCTGCTCTGTGGGGACCAGGGACAGGACTGAGGGAATGGCCTGGAGTTGTGTCAGGGCAGGGTTAGGCTGGATCTTGGAAAAAGGTTCTTCCCCCAGAGGGTGGTTGGGCACTGAACAGGCTCCCCAGGGCAGTGGGCACAGCACCAAGGCTGGCAGAGCTCAAGAAGTGTTTGGATGATCCTCTCAGGCTCATGGTGTGAGCCTTGGGGATGGTCCTGTGCAGGGCTAAGGGTTGGACTGGATGATCCTTGGGGGTCCCTTCCAACTCAGCATATTCTGTGACTCTGTGATTATCAACCCTGTGTTCAGCACAAATCCAAAACACAGCCCTGCACTGGCCACGGGGAAGAAATTTAACTGGACTCCCCTGAAAGCAGCACACCCATTATGGGCTCTCACAGAAACATCCCACAGTCCATTTGCCACCTGGAACCAGTGACTCTGAGTTCCTGCTTCCCCAGCCCCAGGGATGGTGTCCTTGTCTGCTCGTTCCTCCACACTCCCTTCTCAGTGATAGCATCTTAACCAGACAAGCCCCTGGGAATAATTTCCTTCTAAGTCTTCAATTCTTTTGTGGTTAATTAGACAGATCTCAGAAGTGCATTCCAAGTGAATATATTGTATTAATAAAACCACGAAATAAAGATGTGTTTTTTGTGTCCTGCTTACTTTTTTCCTGGTTTTACATTGATATCAGCAATCCCCAGTCAATATTGATCTCAAGCACCTCCTAATTCAGTCTGAATAGATACGAAAATCAAGACCTTTTATGTCTGACAATCCATCAGACTTTATCCCTATCCCTAACCCACCATTCCCTCATCCAAGCCCTGGGACTCAAAGCAGCCTTGGGCAAATCTGAGCTTCCTCCACTAAAGGCTGGACCTGCAGGT
>NW_026087086.1:0-8413 GCF_022539395.1 Myiozetetes cayanensis
TACTTCAGTTGACCTTAACTGAGTTCTTAGACCTCGGTTGATCTCACCTGGGTTTGGTTGATCTCAGTTGATCTCAGTTGACTTTAGATGAGTTTTTGAACCTCAATTGACCTCCCACCTCTTTGAGCCACCCTTGGGACCCCCCCATTGCCCCCCTCCAGGCCCGCCTGACGTGCCCCTGCTGCAACGCTCGCAAGAAGGACCTTGGTTGACCTCAGTTGATCTCAGTTGACCTTGGTTGATCTCAGTTGATTTCAGTTGACTTTTGTTGAGCTCAGTTGACTTTGGTTGATCTCAGTTGACCTTGATTGACTTCAGTTGATCTCAGTTGACTTTGGTTGACTTCAGTTGACCTCAGTTGACTTTGGTTGACCTCAGTTGACTTTGGTTGACCTTGGTTGACCTCCGTTGACTTCAGTTGACTTTGGCTGAGTTCTATGACCTTGGTTGACCTCAGTTGAGCTCAATTGACCTTGGATGACTTCTTAGACCTCGGTTGACCTCAGTTGACTTTGGTTGACCTCAGTTGACCTTGGTTGACTTCAGTTGACCTTTTTTGGCCTCAGTTGACCTTGGTTGACTTCAGTTGACTTTGGTTGATCTCAGTTGAGCTCAGTTGACCTCAGTTGATCTTGACTGAGTTCTTAGACCTTGGTTGACCTCAGTTGATCTCAGTTGACTTCAGTTGATCTCAGTTGACTTTGGTTGACCTGAGTTGATTTCATTTGACTTTGGTTGACCTCAGTTGACCTCGGTTGACTTCAGTTGATCTCGGTTGACTTCAGTTGACCTTGCATGAGTTCTTAGACCTTGGTTGACCTCCCACCTCTTTGAACCACCCTTGGAACCCCCCCATTGCCCCCTCCCCCCCCTCCAGGCCCGCCTGACGTGCCCCTGCTGCAACGCTCGCAAGAAGGACGCGGTGCTCACCAAGTGCTTCCACGTCTTCTGCTTCGAGTGCGTCAAGAGCCGCTACGACACCCGCCAGCGCAAGTGCCCCAAGTGCAACGCCGCCTTCGGCGCCCACGACTTCCACCGGGTCTACATCAGCTGAAGGGACCCTCCCCTGCTGACCCCTGATCTCTTCTGGCCACCCAGAGTCACCTGGTGGTGGCCCAAGGTCAACCACAGTTGGCCAACGTCAAGGTTGGGTCATCCCAGTCTTGAAGTTCCTCAAATTTCCCATCCTATTTTTGGCTCTTCTTGGTTAAATTTTGACCAACCCTTGACCCCTGACCCTCCCCTGATGACCCCTGACCTCCCCTGGCCACCCAGAGTCACCTGGTGGTAGCCCAAGGTCAACCACGGTTGGCCGAGGTCAACGTTGGGTCATCCCAGTCTTGAAGTTCCTCAAATTTCCCACCCAATTTTTGACCTTTCATGGTTGAGTTCTTGACCCCTGACCCTCCCCTGATGACCCCTGACCTCTCCTGGTCACCCAGAGTCACCTGGTGGTGGCCCAAGGTCAACCATGGTTGGTCGAGGTCAACGTTGGGTCATCCCAATCTTTGACCCCCCCAATTTTCCCACCCAATTTTTGACCAACCCTTGACCCCTGACCTTCCTTGATGACCCCTGACCCTCCCGTGATGACCCCTGACCTCCCCTGACCTCTTCTGGCCACCCAGAGTCACCTCATGGTGGCCCCAAGGTCAACTTTGGGTCATCCCAACCTTTGACCCCCCCAATTTTCCCACCCAATTTTTGACCCTTCCTGGTTGACCTTTGACCAACCCTTGACCTTTGACTCTTCCCTGATGACCCCTGACCTCCCCTGATGACCCCTGACCCTCCCCTGGTGACCCCTGACCTCCCCTGGCCACCCAAAGTCACCTCATGGTGGCCCAAGGTCAACTTTGGGTCCATCCCAATCTTTGACCCCCCCAATTTTCCCACCCAATTTTTGACCAACCCTTGACCCCTGACCCTCCCCTGATGACCCCTGACCCTCCCTTGACGACCCCTGACCTCCCCTGGCCACCCAGAGTCACCTGGTGGTGGCCCAAGGTCAACCCTGGTTGGCCAAGGTCAACTTTGGGTCCATCCCAACCTTTGACCCCCCCCAAATTTTTGACCTTTCCTGGTTGACCTTTGACCAACCCTTGACCCCTGACCCTCCCCTGATGACCCCTGACCCTCCCTTGATGACCCCTGACCCTCCCCTGATGACCCCTGACCTTTCATGACCTCCCCTGGCCACCCAAAGTGACCTCATGGTGGCCCAAAGGTCAACTTTGGGTCCATCCCAACCTTTGACCCCCCCCAATTTTTGACCTTTCCTGGTTGACCTTTGACCAACCCTTGACCCCTGACCTTTTCTGATGACCCCTGACCCTCCCTTGATGACCCCTGACCTCCCCTGGCCACCCAGAGTCACCTCATGGTGGCCCAAAGGTCAACTTTGGGTCCATCCCAACCTTTGACCCCCCCCAAATTTCTCTCCCCTCCCCCCAATTTTTGTCCCATCCTGCTTGACCTTTGACCTCTTTTCTTACCCCCCAGTTGACCTTTGACCCCTGTTGGCCCCTCCCCCCCCCTTCAATAAATTTTTTGGGGCCCTTTTTTGGCTTTGTGTCGATTTTTGGGGGGTTTTGGGGTGGGGAGGGGCCTGAGGGGTTGTTTGAGGTCGTTTTTTGGGGGGAGGGGCCTGGAGGGGCTTTTTTGGGGGTCACTTTGGGGGGATTTTGGGGGAAAAAGGGGGGATTTGGGGTCATCTTGGGGGGGATTTTGGGTCCTGGGGGGTATTTGGGGTCACTTTGGGGAGATTTTGGGGGGATTTTGGGGGATTTGGGGTCATTTGGGGTTATTTGGGGTCACTTTGGGGGATTTTGGGGAAAAGGGGATTTGGGGGATTTGAGGGGTTTGGGGGTCACTTTGGGGTTATTTGGGGTCACTTTGGAGGGATTTTGGGGGATTTGAGGGGTTTGGGGGATTTTGGGGTCATTTTGGAGTCACTTGGGGGATTTTGGGGTTACTTGGGGATTTGGGAAAAGGGGAATTTGTTGGAAAAAAGAGGGAATTTAGGGGATTTGGGGAGATTTGGGGGTCCTGGGGGTCATTTGGGGTTATTTGGAATCACTTTGTGGGATTATGGGGGAAAAAGGGGGATTTGGGGGATTTTGGGGTCACTTTGGGGGATTTTGGGGAGATTTGGGGGGATTTGGGGGGATTTTGGGGGTTTGGGGGTCACTTTGGGGTCACTTTGGGGGCGATTTTGGCGAAAAAGGGGATTTGGGGAGAGTTTGAGGGGGATTTGGGGGTCATTTGGGGTTATTTGGGGTCATCTTGGGGGGATTTTGGGTCCTGGGGTCGTTTGGGGTCACTTTGGGGGGATTTTTGGGGAAAAGGGGGGTTTGGGGGGATTTGGGGGTTTGGGGGTCTCTTGGGGGGATTTGGGGGTCACTTTGGGGGATTTTGGGGTCATCTTGGGGGATTTGGGTCCTGGGGGTCGTTTGGGGTCACTTTGGGGGATTTTGGGAAACAAGGGGATTTGGGAGGTTTGAGGGGGATTTTGGGGAGATTTGGGGGTTTTGGGGATTTTGGGGGATTTGGGGGTCATTTGGGGTCAGTTTGGGGTCATTTTGGGGGGATTGGGGAGATTTGGGGGTGGAGGAGATTTGGGGTCATTTGTGGGGATTTGGGGTAATTATGGAGAGGTTTGGGGGGATTTGGGGAGATTTGAGGGGATTTTCGTCCTGGGGATCATTTGGGGTCACTTTGGGGGGGATTTTGGGGAAAAAGGAGAGAATTTGGGGGGATTTGGGAAAGGGGGGTTTGGAGGGATATTTGGGGTTATTTGGGGTCACTTAGGGGCATTTTGGGGATTGGGAAGATTTGGGGAATTTTGGGGTCATTGGGGTATTTGGGGTCATCTTGGGGGGATTTTGGGTCTTGGGGTCGTTTGGGGTCACTTTGGGAGGATTTTGGGGAAAAGGGGGGATTTGGGGGGATTTGAGGGGTTTTGGGGGGATTTGGGTGGGATTTGAGGGATTTTGGGGTTATTTGGGGTCACTTTGGGGGGATTTTGGGTCCTAGGGTGGTTTGGGGTCACTTTGGGGGGGATTTTGGGGCAATAGGGGGGATTTAGGGGGATTTGAGGGAATTTCGGGAGCGACTTGGGGGTTTTGGGGGAGTTTTGAGGGGATTTGGGTTTTTTTGGGGAGTTTTGGGGCGATTTGGGGGGATTTGGGGGGAGTTTTGAGGGAATTTGGGAGGATTTTGGAGGGTTTTGAGTGAATTTCGGGATGATTTGTGGGGATTTGGGGGAGTTTTGAGTGGATTTGGGGGATTTGAGGGAATTCCGGGGCAATTTGGGGGCATTTTGTGGGAGTTTTGAGAGGATTTGGGGAGCTTTGGGGGGTTTGAGAGAATTTTGGGGCTATTTGAGGGGATTATGGGGGAGTTTTGAGGGATTTGGGTTTTTTTGGGAGGATTTGGGGGGATTTGAGGGAATTTGGGGAGTTTTGAGGGAATTTTGGGGGATTTTGAGGGGATTTGGGGGAGTTTTGAGGGGATTTGGGGAGATTTGAGGGAATTTGGGGCGATTTGTGGGGATTTTGGGGGAGTTTTTGGAGATTCGGGGGTTTGGGGATTTTGAGGGGATTTGGGGAAGTTTGGGGGGATTTGAGGGGATTTTGGAGTTTTGAGGGGATTTGGGTTTTGAGAGGATTTGGGAGATTTGGAGGAATTTTAGGGGATTTGAGTTTTTAGGGGGATTTGGGGGGATTTGAGGGAATTTCGGGGCAATCTGGGGGGGTTGGGGCGGTTGAGGGGATTTAGGGGATTTTGGGGGATTTGGGTTTTTTTGGGGGAGGATTTGGGGACATTTGAGGGAATTTCGGGGCAATTTGGGGGGGTTTGGGGCAATTTGATGGGAATTTGGGGATTTTGAGTGGATTGAGGAGATTTGAGGGAATTTGGGGCAATTTGAGGGGATTTTGGGGGAGTTTTGAGGGGATTTGGGTTTTTTTGGGAGAGGATTTGGGGAGTTTTGAGGGAATTTTGGGGCGATTTGGGAGGGTTTGGGGCAATTTGTGAGGATTTTGGGGGGATTTGAAGGAATTTCGGGGCAATTTGAGGGGATTTGGGCGACTTTTGAGGGGATTTGGTTTTTTTGGGGGAGAATTTGGGGGGATTTTGGGGGATTTGAGGGAATTTAAGGTCGATTTGTGAGGGTTTTGGGGGAGTTTTGAGGGGATTTGGGGGGTTTTTGGGAGGATTTTGGGGACATTTGAGGGAATTTTGGGGCGATTTGAGGGAATTTTGGGGATCCAGGGGGTTTGGGGCGATTTTGAGGGGATCTGGGGAAGTTTTGGGGGGATTTGAGGGGATTTTGGGGGAGGTTTTAGAGAATTTGGGGTTTATGGGAGAGGATTTGGGGACATTTTGAGGGGAATTTTGGGGCAATTTGGGGGGATTTGGGGCGATTTTGAGGGATTTTGGGGGGTTTTGAGGGGATTTGGGGGCGATTTGAGTGGATTTTGGGGGAGTTTTGAGGGGATTTGGGGGCGATTTGAGTGGATTTTGGAGGAGTTTTGAGGGAATTTGGCGTCACTTTGGGGTCATTTGGGGTCCCCCCCCCTCAAAAAAAACCCGAGGCTTTGAGTCCCAAAAAAAGTCCTTTATTGGGGGAGGGGAGGGGGGGGAGGGGAGAGACAGCAGAGACCCCCCTGGGGACCCCCAAAAATATCAGAGACCCCCCTGGGGACCCCAAAATATCAGAGACCCCCCCAGAGACCCCACTGGGGACCCCCAAAATATCAGAGAGCCCCCCCGAGACCCTCAGGGACCCCCTGGGACCCCCAAAATATCAGAGACCCCTGGGGACCCCAAAAATATCAGAGACCCCCTGGGGACCCCAAAATTATCAGAGACCCCCAGAGACCCTCAGGGACCCCCCCTGGGGACCCCCAAAAAGGTCAGAGACCCCCCCCTGGGACCCCCAAAATAATCCGAGACCCCCTGGGACCCCAAAAAGGTCAGAGACCCCCTGGGACCCCAAAATAATCCGAGACCCCCTGGGGACCCCAAAAGATCAGAGACCCCCCTGGGACCCCCAAAATGATCCGAGACCCCCAAGGGACCCTCTGGGACCCCCCTGGGACCCCCTGAGACCCCTCTGGGACCCCCAAAAATATCAGAGACCCCCTGGGACCCCCAAAATATCAGAGACCCCCAGAGACCCTCAGGGACCCCCAGGGACCCCCTGAGACCCCCAGGGACCCCCAAAAGATCAGAGACCCCCAGGGACCCCAGAGACCCCCTGGGACCCCCAGAGACCCCCTGGGACACCTCGAGACCCTTCTGGGACCCCCCCGAGAGATCAAAGACCCCCCCCAAGGGACCCCCAGAGACCCCAGGACACCCCAAAATGTCCCATAGAGACCCCAGGACACCCCAGGACACCCCATAGAGACCCCATGGAGACCCCAGGACACCCCAGGACACCCCATAGAGACCCTATAGAGACCCCAGGGTGCCCCATAGAGACCCTATAGGGACCCCACAGACACCCCAGGACACCCCAGGGTGCCCCACAGAGACCCCAGGACACCCCAGGGTACCCCATAGAGACCCCAGAACACCCCAGGACACCCCAAGGTGCCCCACAGAGACCCCATAGAGACCCCAGGACACCCCAGGGTGCCCCATAGAGAACCCATAGAGACCCCAGGACACCCCAGGGTGCCCCACAGACACCCTATAGGGACCCCAAGAGACCCCAGGGTGCCCCATAGAGACCCCAAAGAGACCCCATAGAGACCCCAGGACACCCCAGGGTGCCCCATAAACACCCTATAGAGACCCCAGGACCCCCCAAGACGCCCCATAGACACCCTATAGAGACCCCAGGGTGCCACATAGAGACCCCAGGACACCCCATAAGCACCCCAGGACACCCCAGGGTGCCCCACAGACACCCTATAGGGACCCCAGGACACCCCAGGGTGCCCCACAGAGACCCCAGGACCCCCCAGGGTGCCCCATAGAGACCCCATAGAGACCCCAGGACACCCCAGGGTGCCCCATAGAGACCCCATAGAGACCCCAGGACACCCCAGGGTGCCCCACAGAGATTCCAGGACACCCCAAAATGTCCCATAGAGACCCCATAGAGACCCCAGAACACCCCAAGGTGCCCCACGGACACCCCAGGACACCCCATAGAGACCCCATGGAGACCCCAGGACACCCCAAGACACCCCATAGAGACCCCATAGAGACCCCACAGACACCCCAAGGTGCCCCACAGAGACCCCAGGACACCCCAGGGTGCCCCACAGACACCCCATAGAGACCCCATAGAGACCCCATAGGGACCCCAGGACACCCCAGGACACCCCAGGGTGCCCCAAGGTACCCCATAGAGACCCCAAGGACCCCATAGGACCCCCCAAGGTGCCCCATAGAGACCCCAGGACACCCCATAGAGACCCCAGGACACCCCAAGGAGCCCCACAGAGACCCCAAGGACCCCATAGGATCTCCCAAGGTGCCCCCACAGACACCCCATAGAGTCCCCATAGACACCCCATAAGCACCCCAGGACACCCTAGGACCCCCATCTCCCTCCCCATCTCCCATTTTCCCCCTTTCCCCTCCCCCAAAGGACTTTTTCCCCCTCCCTCCTCCCCCCCTTCCCCCCCTCAGGGCGGTTTCCCTCCCCCTGCCCTCGCCCCTCCCCCGGCCCCTCCCCGACCCCCGGGACCCCGGCAGGTCCTCCAGGCCCTCCTGCAGATGAGGCCGAACCAGTAGAGCTGTGGGGCCAGGAGGGCGGCGGCGGCCCCGTTGTAGAGGGGGGGCAGCGAGGCCGGGACCCCCCAGAGGGGCAGCCCCCGGTGGCGCCCGTAGGCCCAGTACAGGTAGGGGAAGAGCAGCACCCGGCACAGCAGGAAGGTCACCAGGAGGGCGGCCCCGTTCAGCTTGTGCAGGGCCGTGTGCTGCAGGCGCAGCTGAAAAAGGGGAAAAAAGGGAAAAAAAAGGGGGTTTGGAGGTGTTTTGGGGTCTCCTGGGGGTGGGGGAACGGGGAGACCCCAAATGTCCTCCCCAAATGATCAGGGGTGGAGGAACCCGTGGTGGCCACATCTAAGGAGGGTTTGGGGGGACAAGGTCACCAGGAGGGCGGCCCCGTTCAGCTTGTGCAGCGCCGTGTGCTGCAGGCGCAGCTTTTGGGGGAAAAAGGGGAAAAAAGGGAAAAAAAAGGGGGTTTAGAGGTGTTTTGGGGTCTCCTGGGGGTGGTGGAAAAGGGGAGACCCCAAAGGGACCTGTGGGGTGAACAGGGGGTGAGAAATGGTGGTGGGACCACATCTAAGGAGGGTTTGGGGGACCCTAAATTTGGGGATTCTGGGGGTGTTTTGGGGTCTCCTGGGGGTGGGAAACCCGGGGGGACCCCGAATGTCCCCATGGGGTGAGG
>NW_026087087.1:0-8193 GCF_022539395.1 Myiozetetes cayanensis
GAGCGAGGTCTCTGATCTCCAACTTATTTATACTCTGGATTATGTAAAATTCATATGGAATAGTGCGTACATGGCCACTTCCTTGGTTACAAGCTGGTTACCAGGAAGGCCTAGACTAAAACCATCACAGGGAGGAATCTTCATTCTTATTACATTTTGGGACACAGACTGACAATTCCAGGGCAGGGGCTCTGACACCAAACAAATGCAATTCCACCCAGGAAAGGAAGCCCTTACCCTCCATCTCTCCTGTGCAATTGGTGAGCCACTCTTGGCACTCCAGGCACAAAGAGACCTTCTTGTGCTGGCACCTTTTGTCTGGGATGTATCTTCATTCTTCTTCCAATTTGGGATTCTGACTGACAGTTGCACTTCAGGGGTTCTGACACCAAACAAATGCATTTCCACCCAGGAAAGAAAGCCTGTAGTGGTTTTGAGTCTAGGCCTTCCTTGGTAACCAGGTTGTAACCAAGGAACCAAGACCATGTTCCAAGTATTCCATATGATTCGTACATAAGCAAATGTATAAATAAGAAGGGAGAGGAAGCTTTTGCTCTCTTTCTTCTGGCCAACTGAAAGCGCAGGTTTTTTGCTCTCATTGTGCCTGGGTGAAGGAGCGAGGCCTCGTGTGCCTGGTTGGCCTTGAGAAGCAGAAAATGCCGGCAGTTTTTGGTGTGATTCTCTGCTAATTTAAGGAAAGTATTAGGGTAACGGTTCGGCTTTAGGGTTCAGATTCAGGTTTAGGATCAGGGTTAGGGTCAGGGTCGTGGTTAGGGTTAGACTTAGGGTTCAGGCTTGGGTTAGGGTTGGAGTAAGGGCTAGGGTAAGGGTTAGGGTTAGGGTTAGGGTTAGCGTTGGGGTTAGGGTAATGGTTAGGGTTAGGGTAAGGGTCAGGGACTCTGACAATTCCTGCACAGGGGTTCTGACACCAAATAAATGCATTTCCATCCAGGAAAGAAAGCGCTTTCCCTCCATCTCTCCTGTGCAATTGGTGAGCCACTCTTGGCACTCCAGGTACAAAGAGATCTTCTCTTGCTGACACCTTTTGTCTGGGAGGAATCTTCATTCTTGGTCCATTTTTGGACTTACACTTGCCATTTCAGCATAGGGGTCCTGACACCAAAGAAATGCATTTCCACCCTGGAAAGAAAGCCCTTACCCTCCATCTCTCCTGTGCAAATGGTGAGCCACTCTTGGCACTCCAGGCACACATAGAGCTTCCTGTGCTGGCACCTTTTGTCTGGGAGGAATCTTCATTCTTATTTCATTTGGGGGATCAGACTTGTGGAGTGCTTAGCTGAAAAAAGACACACTATGGACAAACCATACTAATTGGCCTCAGTTTGGCCTGACCCTGACATAGCCAGAAGCCTCTTTGCAGGCAGTGGAAAGATACAGGAGCAGTGATAATAGACTGCAGGAATGTAAACAAAGAGAAACCTGTGACAAAAATAAGGAGGAGTTTTAGGAGAAAAACAATGTCTTCATATTGCGTGGACATCTGTGTGCACCCAATAGGAAGTGTGTCAGTAATACACGCTCAGTTCGTGGGTTACAGTAAATAACCAATAGTTTGAAAGTGATCACGCCCCGGGGGGCAGTGAAAGTATATAAGAGATTGGGTTATGTAAATAAAGCGGAACATTTGTGTAAATCATCCTGATTTGTGTGCAGTTTGTTCTGGAAGCTCCTCTGCCAACATCCACGTTATATCACAGCTGTCCCTTTGTTGTCACCAGTCCCCTGTGACATCACTTGTCCTCTGTGATGTCACCGATGTCCCTGTGATGACACCTCTGTCCCCTGTGTTGTCACCCCTGTCCCCTGTGATGTCACCAATAGCCCTGTGACATCACAGTTGTCCCTTTCTTGTCGACAGTCCCATGTGACATCGTTGGTCCCAAATGATGTCACCAATGTATCTGTGATGTCACCAGTGTCACCGATGATGTCACTGGTGTCTCTGTGATGTCACCCCTGTCCTTGTGAGGTCACCGATGTCCCCAGTGATGTCACTGATGTCCTTGGGAGATCACAGCTGCCCCTTTGTTTTCACCAATGTTCTGTGATGTCACTGGTCCACAATGATGTCACTGTTGTCCCTGTAATGTCAGCACTATCCTCTGTGATGTCACCAATGTCCCCCATGATATCACTGGTGTCTCTGTGTTGATATCCAGGTCCCCTGTGATGTCACCGATGTCTGTGTGACATCACAGGTTTCCCTTTGTTGTCCCCACTCCCCGGTGATATTTCTGGTCCCCAATGATACCATTGCTGTCTCTGTGATGTCACCACTGTCCCCTATGGTAACACCATGTCCCTGTGATGTCACCAATGTCCCTGTGACATCACTGATGTCTCTGTGACATCACGACTTTGTTGGCAACAATCGCCTATGATTCCTCTGTGATGTCACCACTGTCCCCTGTGATGTCACCAGTGTCCACAATGATATTACTGGTGTCTCTGTGTTGTCACCTTCACCCTCTGTGATGTCACCAATGTCCCTGTGACATCACGGCTTTCCCATTGCTGTAAGCAGTCCTTTGTGATGTCACTGGTCTCAAATGATGTCATTGCTGTCCCGGTGATATCACCACTGTCCCCAGCAGTGCCACCATGTCCCTGTGATGTCACCAATGCCCGTGTGATGTCACCAGACACTTGTTCATGTCACCACTTTCCCTGTGAAATCACTGCTGTCCCTCTGTTGTCACTCTGATGTCACTGGTCCCCAATGAGGTCCCTGCTGTCTCTGTGATGTCGCCACTGTCCCCTGGGATGTCACCACTGTCCCCTGTGATGGCACCAATGCCCCCAATGATGTCACTGGTGTCTCTGTGATGTCACCATGGTCCCCTGTGATGTCACCGATAGCCCTGTGACATCACATCTTTCTCTTTGCTGTCAACAGTCCCCTGTGAGGCCACTGGTCCTCAGTGATGTCACCAATGTCCCTTTGATGTCACCACTATCCTCTGTAATGCCACCAGTGTAACCGATAATGTCAGTGGTATCTCTATGATGTCACCCCTGGCCCTGTGATGTCACCACTATCCCCTGTAATGTCACCAGTGTAACCAATGATGTCACTGGTGTCTCTGTGATGTCACCCCTGGTATTGTGCAGTCACTGATGTCCCCTGTGATGTCACTGATGTTCTCTGTGATGTAAGCAATCTCCCTGTGACATCATGGCTATCCCTTTATTGTCAACAGTCCCATGTGATGTCACTGGTCCCCAGTGATATCACCTATATCCCCTGTGATGTCACCCATGTCCCCAATGATGTCACTGATGTCTCTGTGATGTCACCTCTGTCTTTGTGAAGTCACCAATGACCCCAGTGATGTCACCCATGTCCCTGGAATGTCACCACTATCACCTTTGGTGTCACCAGTGACACCGATAATGTCACTGGTGTCTCTGTGCTGTCACCCCTGGCCTTGTGAAGTCATTGATGTCCCCTATGATGTCCTGCTGTCTGTCTGATGTCACCACTGTACCGAGCCGTAGCACCATGTCCCAGTCATGCCACCAATGTCAGTGATGTCCCTGTGACATCACGGCTGTCCCTTTCTTGTCAACAGGCCCCTGTGAGGTCACTGGTCCCCAGTGATGTCACTGATGTCCCTGTGAAGTCACCACTATCCCCTGTGATGCCACCAGTGTCACCAGTAATGTCACTGGTGTCTCTGTGATGTCACACCTGACCATGTGATGTCACCAATGTCCCCTGTCATGTCACAGGTCTCCCTGTCACATCACAGCTGTCCCTTTGTTGTAAGCCATCCCCTGTGATGTCACTGGTCACCAGTGATGTCACTGCTTTCTCTGTGATGTCACCACTGTCCCCAGCGGTGGCATTATGACCCCTTGATGTCACTGATGTCCCTGTGATTTCACCAGACGCCTTTGAGGTCAGCAATGTCCCTGTGACAGCACAGGATTCCCTTTCTTGTCACAAGTCCCCTGGAATATGTCACTGCTTCTCAGTGATATTACCCATGTCTGTGTGATGTCACCACTGTCCCCTGTGATGTCATCAATGTCCCCAATGATATCACTGGTGTCTCTTTGTGATCAAACCAACCCCCTGTGATGTCACCAAAGTCTCTGTGACATCACAGTTTTCCCTTTGCTGTAAGCAGTCTCCTGTGATGTCACTGCTGTCCCTGTGATGTCACCACTGTCCTCATCAGTGCCACCATGTCTCTATGTCTCTGATATCCCTATGATGTCACCAGACCCCTGTGATGTCACCGATGTCTTTGTGCCATCACTGCTGTCCCTTTGTTGTTAACACTCCCCTGTGGTGTCACTGATCCCCAATAATGTCACTGAGCTTCCTATGATGTCACCCCTCTTCCATCTGAAGTCATCGATGTCAACTGGCATTGTCACTAGTGTCTCTGTGATGACACCCCTCTCCTTGTGAAGTCACTGAAGTTCCTTGTGATATCACCAATGTCCCTGTGACATCACGGCTGTCCCTTTGTTGTCAGCAGTCCCCTGTGATGTCACTGGTCCCCAATGATGCCAATTCTGTCTCTGTGATGTCACCACTGTCCCCAGCGGTGGCTCCATGTCCCCATGATGTCACTGATTTCCCTGTGACATCAGGGCTTTCCTTTTTTGTCACCATTCCCCTGTGATGTCACCAGTCCCTGATGATGTCACTGGTGTCTCTATGATGTCAACCCTGTCCTTGTGAATTTACCGCTGTCCCAGTGACATCACGACTCTCCCTTCAACATTCTCCTGTGATGTCACTGGTCCCCAATAATGTCCCTGCTGTCTCTGTGATGTCACCATCATCCCCTGTGTTGTCACCGATAGTCCTGTGACATCATGGCCTTTGTTGTCAACAGTCCCCTGTGAGGTCACTGGTCCCCAGTGATGCCACCGATGTCCCTGTGATGTCACCACTATCCCCTATGATGCCACCAGTGTCACAGATAATGTCACTGGTGTCTCTGTGATGTCACCCCTTGCCTTGTGAATCAACAATGTCCCCGTTGATGTCACTGCTGTCTCTGTGGTGTCAACACTGTCCCCAGAAGTGGCACCATGTCCCAGTGATGTCACCGATTATCCCTTTGTTGTTATCAGTCCCCTGTGGTGTCGCTGTTCCCCAGTGATGTAGCCTTTGTATCTGTGATGTCACCACTTTCCCCTGTGACATCAGCAATGTCTCCGATGATTTCATTGGTATCTTTATAATTTCAACCCTGTTCTTATGAAGACACCGATGTCCCTGTGACATCAGGGTTGTCCCCTTGTTGTCAACAGTCCCACGTCATGTCACTGGTCTCAAATGATGTCACTGGTGTCTCTGTGATGTCACCCTTCTACTTGTGAAGGCACCGATGTCCCCTGTGATGTCAACCATCTCTCTTTGACATCATGGCTGTCATTTGTTGTCACCAGTCCCCTGTGATTTCATTGGTCCCCAATGATGTCACCCACGTCCCTGTGATGGCATCACTGTCCCCTACAATGCCACCAATGTCCCGATGATGTCACTGGTGTCTCTATAATGTCAACTCTGTGCTTGGGAAGTCACTGATGTCCCTGTGACATCAAGGCTGTCCCTTTATTATCAACAGTCACATGCAATGTCACTGGTCCCCATTGATGTCACCCACAACCCTGTGATGTCACCACTGTCCCCTTTGATGTCACCCATGTCCCAGTGACGTCACTGGGGTCTCTGTGATGTCAATCCTGTCTTTTTGAAGTCACCGATGACCCCAGTGATGTCACCCATGTCCCTGGGATGTCACCACTGACACTGATAATGTCACTGGTGTCTCTGTGATGTCACCCCGGCCTTGTGAAGTCAGTGATGTCCCCAATGATGTCATTGCTGTATCTGTGATGTCACAACTGTGCTGAGCTGTGGCACCATGTCCCCGTATTGTCACTGATGTCAGCGATGTCCCTGTGACATCACAGCTGTCCCTTTGTTGACAACAGTCTCCTGTGACATCACTGGTCCCCAGTGATGTCACCCATCTCCTTGTGATGTCACCACAGTGTGCTGTGATGTCAATAATGACCCTGATGATGTCACTGGTGTCACTGTGATGTCAGCCCCGTTCCTTTTTGAAGTCACTGAAGTCCCCTGTGATGTCACCAATGTCCCTGTGACATCACGGCTGTCTCTTTGTTGTCAGTAGTCCCCTGTGATGTCACTGGTCCCCTAGTGATGTCACTGCTGTCTCTGTGATGCCACCACTGTCCCCAACAGTGGCTCTGTGTCCCGGTTGGGAACACCGATGTCCCTGTGATGTCACCAGACCCCTTTGATGTCAGTGATGTCCCTGTGACATTACAGCTGTCCTTTTCTTGTCACCAGTCCCCTGGGATGTTACTGGTCCCCAGTGATATCACCTATGTCTGTGTGATGTCACCAGTGCCCTCTGTGGTGTCACCAATGTCCCTGATGATGTCACTACACTCTCTGTAATGTCACCCTTGTCATTGTGAAGTCACCAATGTCCCCAATGATATCACCGATGTCACTGTGATATCACAATTGTCCCTTTGTTTTCCCCAGTTCTCTGTGATGTCACTGGTCCTCAATGGTGTAACCTCTGTCCCTTTGATGTCACCAGTGTCACTGATGATGTCACTGGTGTCTCTGTGATGTCATCCCTGGCCTTGTGAAGTCACTGATGTGCCCTGTGACACCACTAATGTCCCTGTGACATCATGGTTGTCCTTTTGTTTTCACCAGTCCCCTGTGATGTCACTGGTCCTCAATGGTGTATCCTCTGTCCCTGTGATGTCACCACTGTCCCCAGTGACTTCAGCAATGTCCCCGATGATGTCACTTGTGTCTCTATAATGTCAACCCCGTACTTGTGAGGTCATTGATGTCGCCTTGACATCACGGCTGTTCCTTTATTGTCAACAGTCTGTTACCTAAATGGCTGTGGGGAAAAAAAAGACTCCAAATTAGGTAGGAGATAAGATAAGGATAGAAAAGCTTTAATGAGCACCCAGGCTTTTTGGAATACCCCAGTGCGCGCTCCTGAAACACAGATGTCCACAGTTTTTATAATGATTTTCACCCAATCCCGTCCAGCCACCACCCAGGTTCTGCCCCCGCCACGCCTCTTGGGAATTTGGTCTGGGGGCGTTTTGGGACCCCCTCTTCTTCATCTTCATCTTCCTCAGAGCATGAAATATCCTTGGAGGCCTTCCAGAATTCTAGACCTGAAGGTTTTTGGGTCTACGGCTGTATCTTGTTCCGTAGGGTTAGGGTGTTCTTTTACAATTCTACCTTGAAAAAGAGACTAAACAGGCTATGGAATTTAGGGAATTGATATGGGAATGGGTAACAGGGGTTTGAGCTGGTGTGTTAAGGGTAAAGGGGTAATATGCTACTACTCTAAAATCTACATTTACTACATAACTACTTCTAAGGTCTACAAAAATAAAAAAATTAAAACATCAAAACTCCAAGGTATCACTGGGGAGACACGAAGGGTCTTTGGGGCTACACAGTGGGAGAAAGTGGAGATGTCTTCAACCTGAGCTTAGCTGAGACATCCTGCAGACCCTCAAACCTTCATATTCATACTGTTCTACTGTCCCTCCTTTCTTTCCTTGGATTTTCTTTCCAAACCTAAATCCCAGTCAAAAGTAATTTTTAGTCCTGGCTGCACCCAGAAAGGCCCATGCCATTGAAGTGTTAAAATACCATGTGAGGTCACAGGGTCACATCTGTTCCTGCATCAAAATTGTCATCAGTTGGCAGATAGAGGTTTGTCATAATGTTAAATTTTAGAAAAAAAGAACTCTGCATATTCCCATTTTGACTGGGTTTGATGTCCCCACATGAGCCCCGTGCAACAGGTTTTAGTTAAAACTCCAGGAGACAGAGAGCTACTCTTGGGAGACATTTCACCTGACCCCTCTCCTTGGATGAGGCAGAAACATCCCCTTTCTCTTCCCCTTCTCGGTGTGGGGGGCGAAAATCGCCCTTGTCAGGGAGCCCCTGCAGGCTCTGCCCCTCCGGTGATCCAACAGCGGCCCCTGCTGACCGGGATTGGAATTGTGCCGAAAAGCGAGGAATACCGGACTGTGTCCTTTTTTTTGAGGGGGATTTTTGGTCCAGGATTCCTCGATGATCCTTGTGGGTCCCTTCCAACTTGGAATATTGGGTGTGATTCTGTGAAA
>NW_026087088.1:0-8347 GCF_022539395.1 Myiozetetes cayanensis
CCCTTAACCTCCAAGTCTCCTATGCAATGGGTGAGCAACCCTTGACACTCCATGCACACATGGAGCTTCCTGCGCTGGGACCTTTTGTATGGGAGGAATCTTCGTTCTCAACCCATGTGGGGCCCAGACGGGCCATTTCAGCGCGGGGCTTTGGACACCAAACGAATGAAGTTCCATCCAGGAAAAAAGGCCTTAGCCGCCAAGTCTCCTGTTCAGTTGGTGAGTCATCCTTGGCACTCCATGCACACATGGAACTTCCGGCACTGGCACCTTTTGTATGGGAGGAATCTTTGTTTTTCAGTCAATCTGAGGACCCAGACGGGCCAATTCATCGTCGGGTTTTTGACACCAAACCAATGAAGTTCCAGGCAGGAAAAAAAGCCCTTAGCCTCTAACTCTACTGTGCAGTTGGTTAGCCACCCTTGGCCCTCCATGCACACATGGAGCTTCCTGCGCTGGCACCTTTTGTCTGGGATGAATCTTCGTTCTTAGTCCATCTGGGGACCCAGACGGGCCATTTCAGCGCGGGACTTCAGACACTAAACCAATGAAGTTCCAGCCAGGAAAAAAAGGCCTTAGCCTCCAACTCTCCTGTGGAATTGCTGAGCCACTCTTGGCACTCCATGTACACATGAAGCTTTCTGCGCTGGCAACTTTTGTGTGGGAGGAATCTTCGTTCTTAGTCCATCTGGGGACCCAGATGGACCATTTCAGCGCTGGGCTACAAACACCAAGTCAGAGAAGTTCCAGCCATGAAAAAACCCTTAACCTCCAAGTCTCCTATGCAATGGGTGAGCAACCCTTGACACTCCATGCACACAAGGAGCTTCCTGCGCTGGCACCTTTTGTCTGGGAGGAATCTTCATTCTTAATCCATCTGGGGACCCAGACGGGCCATTTCAGCGTGGGGCTTGGGACACCAAACCAATGAAGTTCCATCCAGGAAAAAAGGCCTTAGCCTCCAACTCTGCTGTGCAATGGGTGAGCCACTCTTGGCACTCCATGTACACATGAAGCTTTCTGCGCTGGCAACTTTTGTGTGGGAGGAATCTTCGTTCTTAGTCCATCTGGGGACCCAGACGGGCCATTTCAGCGTTGAGCTTCGGACACCAAACCAATGAAGTTCCAGGTAGGAAAGAAAGCCCTTAGCCTCCAACTCTCCTGTGCATTTGATGAGCCACCCTTGGCACTCCATACACTCATGGAGCTTTCTGCACTTGCGACCTTTTGTCTAGGATGAATCTTCGTTCTTAGTCCATCTGGGGACCCAGACGGGCCATTTCAGCGCGGGACTTGAGACACCAAACCAATGAAGTTCCAGCCAGGAAAAAAAGGCCTTAGCCTCCAACTGATATGTGCAGTTGGTGAGCCACCATTGGCACTCCATGCACACATGGAACTTCCTCCGTTGGCACCTTTTGTCTGGGTGGAATCTTTGTTCTTAGTCCAACTGGGGACCAAGACAGGCCATTACAGCGTGGGGCTTCAGACACCAAACCAATGAAGTTCCAGCCAGGAAAAAAAGCCTTTATCCTCCAACTCTGCTGTGAAATTTGTGAGCTACTTGTGGCACTCCATGCACACATGGAGCTCCCTACGCTGGCACCTCTTGTCTGCGATGAATCTTCTTTCTTAGTCCATCTGGGAACCCAGACAGGCCATTTAAGCTCGGGGCTTCAGACACCAAACCAATGAAGTTCCAACTAGGAAAAAAAGGCCTTAGCCTCCAACTCTGCTGTGGAATTGCTGAACCACTCTTGGCACTCCATGTACACATGAAGCTTTCTGCGCTGGTAACATTTGTGTGGGAGCAATCTTCGTTCTTAGTCCATCTGGGGACCCAGATGGGCCATTTTAGAGTTGGGCTTCGGACACCAAACCAATGAATTTCCAGGTAGAAAAGAAAGCTTTTAGCCTCCAACTCTCCTGTGCATTTGATGAGTCACCCTTGGCACTCTATACACTTACGAAGCTTTCTGCACTTGTGGCTTTTTTCTAAGGTGAATCTTCGTTCATAATCCATCTGGGGACCCAGACGTGTCATTTCAGCGAGTGACTTGAAACCTCAAACCAACGACCTTCCAGCCAGGAAACAAAGCCCTTAGCGTCCAACTGCCCTGTGCAATGGGTGAACCACCCTTGGCACTCCATGCACACAAGGAACTTTCTGTACTGGTACATTTTGTATGGGAGGAATCTTCGTTCTTAATTCATCTGGGGATCTAGACTGGCCATTTCAGCGCGGGGAAACAAACACCAAGTCAGAAAAGTTCCAGCCATGAAAAAAACCCCTTAACCTCCAAGTCTCCTATGCAATGGGTGAGCAAACCTTGACACTCCATGCACATATGGAGTTTCCTGTGCTGGCCCCTTTTGTCTTGGAGGAATCTTTGTTCTCAACCCATTTGGGGCCCAGACGGGCCATTTCAGCGCTGGGCTTTGGACACCAAACGAATTAAGTTCCATCCAGGAAAAAAGGCCTTAGCCTCCAACTCTCCTGTTCAGTTGGTGAGTCATCCTTGGCACTCCATGCACACATGGAACTTCCTGCACTGGCACCTTTTGTATGGGAGGAATCTTTGTTCTTCAGTCAATCTGAGGACCCAGACGGGCCATTTCAGCGTCGGGCTTTTGACACCAAACCAATGAAGTTCCAGGCAGGAAAAAAAGCCCTTAGCCTCCAACTCTACTGTGCAGTTGGTGAGCCACCCTTGGCACTCCATGCACACAGGGAGCTTCCTGCGCTGGCACCTTTTGTCTGGGATGAATCTTCGTTCTTAGTCCATCTGGGGACCCAGACGCAGACCATTTCAGCTGCGTGACTTCGAAACATTAAACCTATGAAGTTCCAGCCAGGAAAAAAGGCCTTAGCCTCCAACTCTACTGTGCAATTGCTGAGTCACTCTTGGCACTCCATGTACACATGAAGCTTTCTACGCTGGCAACTTTTGTGTGGGAGGAATCTTTGTTCTTAGTCCATCTGGGGACCCAGATGGACCATTTCAGCGCTGGGCTACAAACACCAAGTCAGAGAAGTTCCAGCCATGAAAAAACCCCTTAACCTCCAAGTCTCCTATGCAATGGGTGAGCAACCCTTGACACTCCATGCACACAAGGAGCTTCCTGCGCTGGCACCTTTGTCTGGGAGGAATCTTCGTTCTTAATCCATCTGGGACCCAGACAGGCCATTTCAGCCTGGGGCTTCGGACACCAAACCAATGAAGTTCCATCCAGGAAAAAAAGGCCTTAGCCTCCAACTCTACTGTGCAATTGCTGAGCCACTCTTGGCACTCCATGTACACATGAAGCTTTCTGCGCTGGCAACTTTTGTGTGGGAGGAATCTTCGTTCTTAGTCCATCTGGGGACCCAGACGGGCCATTTCAGCGTTGGGCTTCGGACACCAAACCAGTGAATTCCCAGGTAGGAAAGAAAGCCCTTAGCCTCCAACTCTCCTGTGCATTTCATGAGCCACCCTTGACACTCCATGCACTCATGGAGCTTTCTGCACTTGCGGCTTTTGTCTAGGATGAATCTTCGTTCTTAATCCACTGTGGGGACCCAGACGCGACCATTTCAGCGCGTGACTTGAAACATCAAACAAATGAAGTTCCATCCAGGAAATAAAGGTCGTAGCCTCCAAGTCTCCTGTTCAGTTGGTGAGGCACCCTTGGCACTCCATGCACACATGGAACTTCCTGCGCTAGCACCTTTTGTCTCGGTGGAATCTTCGTTCTTTGTCCAACTGGGGACCAAGACAAGCCATTTCAGCGTGGGGCTTGGACCCCAAACCAATGAAGTTCTATGCAGGAAAAAAGCCTTTAGCCTCCAACTCTGCTGTGAAATGGGTGAGCCACTTGTGGCACTGCATGTACACATGGAGCTTCCTACGCTGGCACTTCCTTCTGGGTTGAATCTTTGTTCTTAATCCATCTGGGAACCCAGACAGGCCATTTAAGCTCGGGGCTTCAGACACCAAACCAATAAAGTTCCAATGAGGAATAAAAGGCCTTAGCCTCCAACTCTGCTGTGGAATTGCTGAACCACTCTTGGCACTCCATGTACACATGAAGCTTTCTGTGCTGGCAACTTTGTGTGGGAGGAATCTTCGTTCTTAGTCCATCTTGGGACCCAGATGGGCCATTTCAGCGTTGGGCTTCGGACACCAAACCAATGAATTTCCAGGTAGGAAAGAAAGCCCTTAGCCTCCAACTCTCCTGTGCATTTGATGAGCCACCCTTGCCACTCTATACACTCACGGAGCTTTCTGCACTTGCGGCTTTTTTCTAGGATGAATCTTCATTCTTAATCCATCTGGCTACCCAGACGTGTCATTTCAGCGAGTGACTTGAAACCTCAAACCAACGACCTTCCAGGCAGGAAAAAAAGCCCTTAGCATCCAACTGCCCTGTGCAATGGGGGAACCACCCTTGGCACTCCATGCACACATGGAACTTTCTGTACTGGTACATTTTGTATGGGAGGAATCTTCGTTCTTAATCCATCTGGGGATCTAGACTGGCCATTTCAGCGCGGGGAAACAAACACCAAGTCAGAGAAGTTCCAGCCATGAAAAAAACCCCTTAACCTCCAAGTCTCTTATGCAATGGGTGAGCAACCCTTGACACTCCATGCACACATGGAGCTTCCTGCGCTGGGACCTTTTGTATGGGAGGAATCTTTGTTCTCAACCCATGTGGGGCCCAGACGGGCCATTTCAGCGCGGGGCTTTGGACACCAAACGAATGAAGTTCCATCCAGGAAAAAAAGGCCTTAGCCGCCAAGTCTCCTGTTCAGTTGGTGAGTCATCCTTGGCACTCCATGCACACATGGAACTTCCGGCACTGGCACCTTTTGTATGGGAGGAATCTTTGTTTTTTCAGTCAATCAGAGGACCCAGACGGGCCAATTCATCGTCGGGTTTTTGACACCAAACCAATGAAGTTCCAGGCAGGAAAAAAGCCCTTAGCCTCTAACTCTACTGTGCAGTTGGTTAGCCACCCTTGGCCCTCCATACACACAGGGAGATTCCTGCGCTTGCCCCTTTTGTCTGCGATGAATCTTCGTTCTTAGTCCATCTGGGGACCCAGACGCGACATTTCAGTGCGTGACTTCAAACATTAAACCTATGAAGTTCCAGCCAGGAAAAAAAGGCCTTAGCCTCCAAGTCCCCTGTGCAGTTGGTGAGGCACCCTTGGCACTCCATGCACACATGGAACTTCCTGCGCTGGCACCTTTTGTCTTGGAGGAATCTTTGTTCTCAACCCATGTGGGGCCACACGGGCCTTTTCAGCGCGGGGCTTTGGACACCAAACGAGTTAAGTTCAATCCAGGAAAAAAAGGCCTTAGCCTCCAACTCTACTGTGGAATTGCTGAGTCAATCTTGGCACTCCATGTACATATGAAGCTTTCTACGCTGGCAACTTTTGTGTGGGAGGAATCTTTGTTCTTAGTCCATCTGGGGACCCAGATGGACCATTTCAGCGCGGGGCTACAAACACCAAGTCAGAGAAGTTCCAGCCATGAAAAAAACCCCTTAACCTCCAAATCTCCTATGCAATGGGTGAGCAACCCTTGACACTCCATGCACACAAGGAGTTTCCTGCGCTGGCACCTTTTGTCTGGGAGGAATCTTCGTTCTTAGTCCAACTGGGGACCAAGACAAGCCATTTAAGCCTGGGGTTTGGGACACCAAACCAATGAAGTTCCATCCAGGAAAAAAAGCCTTTATCCTCCAACTCTGCTGTGAAATGGGTGAGCCACTTGTGGCACTCCATGTACACATGAAGCTTTCAGCGCTGAAAACTTTTGTGTGGGAGGAATCTTCGTTCTAAGTCCATCTGGGGACCCAGACGGGTCATTTCAGCGTTGAGCTTTGGACACCAAACCAATGAATTTCCAGGTAGGAAAGAAAGCCCTTAGCTTTCAACTCTCCTGTGCATTTGATGAGCCACCCTTGGCACTCTATACACTCACGGAGCTTTCTGCACTTGTGGCTTTTTTCTAGGATGAATCTTCGTTCTTAGTCCATCTGGGGACACAAACGCGTCATTTCAGTGCGTGACTTGAAACCTCAAACCAACGACCTTCCAGCCAGGAAAAAAAGCCCTTAGCGTCCAACTGCACTGTGCAATGGGTGAACCACCCTTGGCACTCCATGCACACATGGAGCTTAGTGCGCTGGCACCTTTTGTCTTGGAGGAATCTTTGTTCTCAACCCATGTGGGGCCCAGACGGGCCTTTTTAGTGCGGGGCATTGGGCACCAAACGAATTAAGTTCCATCCAGGAAATAAAGGCCTTAGCCTCCAAGTCTCCTGTGCAGTTGGTGAGGCACCCTTGGCACTCCATGCACACATGGAACTTCCTGCGCTGGCACCTTTTGTCTGGGTGGAATCTTCGTTCTTTGTCCAACTGGGGACCACGACAAGCCATTTCAGCGTGGGGCTTTGGACACCAAACCAATGAAGTTCCAGCCAGGAAAAAAACCCTTTAGCCTCCAACTCTGCTGTGAAATAGGTGAGCCACTTGTGGCACTCCATGCACACATGGAGATTGCTGCGCTGGCACCTCTTGTCTGGGTGGAATCTTTGTTCTTAATCCATCTGGGAACCCGGACAGGCCATTTAACCTCGGGCTTCAGACACCAAACGAATAAAGTTCCAACCTGGAAAAAAAGGCCTTATCCTCTAACTGTACTGTGGAATTGCTGAACCACTCTTGCCACTCCATGTACACATGAAGCTTTCTGCGCTGGCACCTTTTGTCTGGGATGAATCTTCGTTCTTAGTCCATCTGGGGACCCAGACGGGCCATTTCAGCGTTGGGCTTCGGACACCAAACCAATGAATTTCCAGGTAGGAAAGAAAGCCCTTAGCCTCCAACTCTCCTGTGCATTTGATGAGCCACCCTTGCCACTCTATACACTCACGGAGCTTTCTGCACTTGTGGCTTTTTTCTAGGATGAATCTTTGTTCTTAATCCACCTGGGGACCCAGATGCATCGTTTCAGCGCGTGACTTGAAACCTCAAACCAATGACCTTCCAACCAGGAAAAAAAGCCCTTAGCGTCCAACTGCACTGTTCAATGGTGAACCACCCTTGGCACTCCATGCACACATGGAACTTTCTTCGCTGGCACCCTTTGTCTGGGTGGAGTCTTCGTTCTTAGTCCAACTGGGGACGAAGACAAGCCATTTGAGACTGAGGTTTCGGACACCAAACCAATGAAGTTCCAACCAGGAAAAAAAGCCTTTAGCCTCCAACTCTGCTGTTAAATGGGTGAGCCACTTGTGGCACTCCATGTACACATGAAGCTTTCTGCGCTGGAAGCTTTTGTGTGGGAGGGATCTTCGTTCTTAGTCCATCTGGGGACCAAGACGGGCCATTTCAGCGTTGGGCTTTTGACACGAAACCAATTAATTTCCAGGTAGGAAAGAAAGGCCTTAGCCTCCAACTCTCCTGTGCATTTGATGAGCCACCCTTGGCACTCTATACACTCACGGAGCTTTCTGCACTTGCGGTTTTTTTCTAGGATGAATCTTCGTTCTTAGTCCATCTGGGACCGAGACACGACACTTCAGCGCGTGACTTGAAACATTAAACCTATGAAGTTCCAGCCAGGAAAAAAAGGCCTTAGCCTCCAACTGATCTGTGCAGTTGGTGAGGCACTCTTGGTACTCCATGCACACAAGGAGCTTCCTGCGCTGGCCCCTTTTGTCTGGGTGGAATCTTCGCTCTTAATCCATCTGGGAACCCAGACAGACCATTTAAGCTTGGGGCTTCAGACACCAAACCAAGTTCCATCCAGGAAAAAAAGGCCTTAACCTCCAACTCTACTGTGCAATTGCTCAGCCACTCTTGGCACTCCATGTGCTCATGAAGCTTTCTGTGTTGGCAAGTTTTGTGTGGGAGGAATCTTCGTTCTTAGTCCATCTACGGACCCAGATGGGCCATTTCAGCGTCGGGCTTCGGACACCAAGTCAGAGAAGTTCCAGCCATGAAAAAAACACCTTAACCTCCAAGTCTCCTATGCAATGGCTGAGCAACCCTTGACACTCCATGCACATATGGAGCTTCCTGAGCTGGCACCTTTTGTCTTGGTGGAATCTTCGTTCTCAACTAATGTGGGGTCCACACGGGCCTTTTCAGCGCGGGGCTTTCGACACCAAACGAATGAAGTTCCATCCAGGAAATAAAGGTCGTAGCCTCCAAGTCTCCTGTGCAGTTGGTGAGGCACCCTTGGCACTCCATGCACACATGGAACTTCCTGCGCTAGCACCTTTTGTCTCGGTGGAATCTTCGTTCTTTGTCCAACTGGGGACCAAGACAAACCATTTCAGCGTGGGGCC
>NW_026087089.1:0-8380 GCF_022539395.1 Myiozetetes cayanensis
TCACCACAGAACCATCCCAGAACCAGGGAATCACCACAGAACCATCCCAGAACCAGGGAATGACCAGGGAATCACCACAGAACCATCCCAGGACCAGGGAATCACCACAGAACCATCCCAGAACCAGGGAATGGTCACAGAACCATCCCAGAACCAGGGAATGGTCACAGAACCATCCCAGAACCAGGGAATCACCATGGAATGGTCACAGAACCATCCCAGGACCAGGGAATGGTCACAGAACCATCCCAGGACCAGGGAAATCACCACAGAACCATCCCAGGACCAGGGAATCACCACGGAATCCTCCCAGAACCAGGAAATCACCACAGAACCATCCCAGGACCAGGGAATCACCACAGAACCATCCCAGAACCAGGAAATCACCACAGAACCATCCCAGGACCACGGGATCCCCACGGAATCCTGCCGGGATCCCGCCGGGAGCGGCGCCCACCTGACCTCCCGCAGTCGGAGCAGGACACGAGCTCCTCGGGCTGCCCGGTCTTCTTGTTGATCTTGGAGTCCCCCAGGCAGAAGTCGCAGTAATTGTTGGGAAGGGCCAGCCCGTCCGGGCCCTTCTTGGCTGGAAAAGAGGGACAGGAACCCTCGGGATCAGCGGGAAAATCCCCCAACCCCCCCCCCCCAGGGCAGCAAATCCCACCCTGGGAAGGGAAGGGAAGGGGGGGGAAGGGAAGGGAAGGGAAGGGAAGGGAAGGGAAGGGAAGGGAAGAGGAAGGGAAGGGAAGGGAAGGAAGGGAAGGGAAGGAAGGGAAGGGAAGGGAAGGGAAGGAAGGAAGGGAAGGGAAGGGAAGGGAAGGGAAGGGAAGGGGAGGGAATCGTGGAGGCTATGGAATTTGTGGGAGTTCGTGGGAGTGTTAGTGGAAATTGTGGGGAAGTTCTATGGAAGCTTGGAGATTCTGGAGGTTTGGGAATTGGAAGCTGTGGGAGATCTATGGAAGCTGTGGGGAGTTTGGGAAGTTCTATGGAATCTCTGGGAGCTTGTGGGGAGTTTGGGAAGTTGTGGAAGGTGTGGGATAATTTCTGGGAGTTTTAAGAGTTTGGAAACTGTTGTGGAAGTTCAGGAAGTTCTATGGAATCTTTGGGAGCTGTGGAGGGATTTGGGAATTGAGAAAGTCATGGAATCTTTGGGAGCTGTGGGGGGAGTTTGGGAATTGTTGTGGAAGTCATGGAATCTTTGGGAGCTGTGGGGGTTGGAAGTCTATGGGAATCTTGGGATGTAAGTTCTATGGAATCTCTGGGAGCTGGGGGGGGAGTTTGGGAACCTCAGAAAGCCGTGGAATCTTCGGGACCTTTGGGATGACTTTGCACCCACGACACCCCCGGGTGGGTCCCCCTCCGCTTCCCAACCTCCTCCTGGTGGGAATTCCCGGGAATGGCCTTACACTTGTGCTCCTCGGAGCGCTGGGCCACGGGCGTGGGGGGCTGGGAGTCGTCCTTGTCGTCCCCCTCCTCCTCAGCCAGGTGGGAGTGGGCGTAGTGATAGCTCAGCCCTGGCCGGTTCTTGTAGCGCTTCCCACAAACTGTGGGGGGGAAAAAACCAGGAAAACCCTCAGATTCCTCTCCTGGATGGAATCAGGATAGAAATCCCAAAAAATCAGGGTTGGTGGGGGGTTTTTTGGGGCAGATTCATGGTCAGGTGGGAGGGGGTGCAGTGATAGCTCAGCCCTGGTCGGTTCTTGTAGCGCTTCCCACAAACTGTGGGGGAAAAAAACCCAAAAAACCCTCAGATTCCCCTCCTGGATGGAATCAGGATAGAAATCCCAAAAAATCACAGCTGGGGTTGGTGGGGGGTGGTTTTTTAGGGTAGATTCACGGCCAGGTGGGAGTGGGTGCAGTGGTAGCTCAGCCCTGGCCGGTTCTTGTAGCGCTTCCCACAAACTGTGGAAAAAACCAGGAGAACCCTCAGATTCCCCTCCTGGATGGATGGAAATCCCAAAAAATCAGGAATCAGGATAGAAATCCCAAAAAATCAGGGCGAGCTGGGGGGTTTTTTAGGGCAGATTCACAGCCAGGTGGGAGGGGGTGCAGTGGTAGCTCAGCCCTGGCCGGTTCTTGTAGCGCTTCCCACAAACTGAAAAAACCAGGAGAACCCTCAGATCCCCCTCCTGGATGGATGGAAATCCCAAAAAATCAGGAATCAGGATAGAAATCCCAAAAAATCAGAGCTGGGGGGTTTTTTAGGGCAGATTCACGGCCAGGTGGGAGTGGGCATAGTGGTAGCCCAGCCCTGGCCGGTTCTTGTAGCGCTTCCCACAAACTGAAAAAACCAGGAAAACCCTCAGATTCCCCTCCTGGATGGATGAAAATCCCAAAAAATCACAGCTGGGTTTGGTGGGGGTGGTTTTTTAGGGTAGATTCATGGCCAGGTGGGAGTGGGTGCAGGGGTAGCTCAGCCCTGGTCGGTTCTTGTAGCGCTTCCCACAAACTGTGGGGGGAAAAAACCCAGGAAAAAACCTCAGATTCCTCTCCTGGATGGATGCAAATCCCAAAAAATCAGGAATCAGGATAGAAATCCCAAAAAATCAGGGTAGGTGGGGGGTTTTTTGGGGAAGATTCACGGCCAGGTGGGAGGGGGTGCAGTGGTAGCTCAGCCCTGGTCGGTTCTTGTAGCGCTTCCCACAAACTGTGGGGGGAAAAAAACCAGGAGAACCCTCAGATTCCCCTCCTGGATGGATGGAAATCCCAAAAAATCAGGAATCAGGATAGAAATCCTAAAAAATCAGGGTTGGTGGGGGGTTTTTTGGGGAAGATTCACGGCCAGGTGGGAGTGGGGGCAGGGGTAGCTCAGCCCTGGCCGGTTCTTGTAGCGCTTCCCACAAACTGTGGGGGGAAAAAACCCGGGAAAAACCTCAGATTCCCCTCCTGGATGGATGCAAATCCCAAAAAATCAGGGTTGGTGGGGGGTTTTTTGGGGCAGATTCACGGCCAGGTGGGAGGGGGTGCAGGGGTAGCTCAGCCCTGGTCGGTTCTTGTAGCGCTTCCCACAAACTGAAAAAACCAGGAAAACCCTCAGATCCCCCTCCTGGATGGATGGAAATCCCAAAAAATCACACCTAGGGGGGGTTTTTTAGGGCAGATTCACGGCCAGGTGGGAGTGGGGGCAGTGGCAGCTCAGCCCCAGCCGGTTCTTGTAGCGCTTCCCACAAACTGTGGGGAAAAAACCCAGGAGAACCCTCAGATTCCCCTCCTGGATGGATGGAAATCCCCAAAAATCACAGTTAGGGGGTTTTTTAGGGCAGATTCACGGCCAGGTGGGAGGGGGTGCAGGGGTAGCTCAGCCCTGGTCGGTTCTTGTAGCGCTTCCCACAAACTGTGGGGGGAAAAAAACCCAGGAGAACCCTCAGATCCCCCTCCTGGATGGAAATCCCAAAAAATCACAGCTGGGGGGGTTTTTTGGGGAAGATTCACAGCCAGGTGGGAGTGGGTGCAGGGGTAGCTCAGCCCTGGTCGGTTCTTGTAGCGCTTCCCACAAACTGTGGGGGAAAAAACCAGGAAAAACCCTCAGATTCCCCTCCTGGATGGAATCAGGATAGAAATCCCAAAAAATCACAGCTGGGGGGGTTTTTTAGGGCAGATTCACGGCCAGGTTCTCCCCCCTGCACTTTTTATGGAATCTGGGAAGAGAGTTTTGTTCCTGGGGAAAGGGGGAGGGGATTTCCCAAATCTGGAGGTTTTTCCTGATTGAAAGGCGTGGAATTTTTCCCCTGGAAGGTGGGGAAGCCTCTCCCAACCCCCAACCAGGGCTGGAATTCCCACCCTGGGGTCATTGATTTTCCTCAAAAATCGATGGGATCTGGGAATCTGGATCTGGGAAAAACGGGATATGAACGTTCCAGGAGGGGTTGGTGCCAATGCTGGCCCCTCCCTCCAAGGATTTTTGGGATGAAAAGTCCAGAAATGCCCTCAGGATCCAAGGGAGGGGGGAATCTGTGGGATCCTCCCTGCCCTTTTAGGGGAAAACATCCCAAAATCCAAACTCCACCCTGGGTTCCTCCCACCCCTGGACCGGGAACGACCCCTCCCAATGCATCCATCCCAAATTTTGGGCAAAAAAATCCTTGGGAATTCTGGGGGGAAGGGGGGTGGTAGCAGGGACTGAATTTTGGGTCAAAAAAACCTTGGGAATTCTAAGGGAGGGGTCAGTAGGGAGGAGTTGGGGGCACCTCCCGGGATCTGGGGCTGGACACGTCGTGGGGTTTTTTTTTCCCAGTGTTTTTTTCCCAGTGTTTTTTTTCCCACTGTTTTTTTTCCCAACCCCCCTCCCGGGCACTGCAGGTGGGAGGTGGTGGGGATTTTAATCTTTGTTTTCCTGGCTCTCTGGGCCACATTCCCTGCTGGAAAAGGGGTCGGAGCTGACGTCTCAGCCGTGGCCTTTGGCTCTGCCCTCCCCCCCTTCCCCACCCCGGGATCGGATCCAACCCCCAGGGAAAGGACTCGGGGTGGAAAAATCCCACAGGCACAATAATAACGAAAAAAAACACCAAAAAAACCCTCAAAACAACCCCAAAAACCCCCCAAAAAACCCCCAAAAAACCCCCAAACAACCTCAAAACAACCCCCCAAAAAACACTCCAAAAAACAACCCCAAAAATCCCAAAACAACCCCCAGGGAAAGGACTCGGGGTGGAAAAATCCCACAGGCACAATAATAATGAAAAAAAAAAAACAAAAAACAAAAAAACCTCAAAACAACCCCAAAAAAACCCCAAAAAAATCCCCAAAAAAACCCCCAAAACAAACCCCAGGGAAAGGACTCGGGGTGGAAAAATCCCACAGGCACAATAATAACGAAAAAAAAAAACCCAAAACCCTCAAAACAACCCCAAAAAAAGCCCCAAAACAACCTCAAAACAATCCCCCAAGAAACACTCCAAAAACAACCCCAAAAAACCCACCAAAACAACTCCAAAAAACACCCAAAAAACACCCCGAAAAAACCCCAATGCCCCCCCCAAAAAAACCCAAACCCCCAAAAACCCCCCCAAAAACCCCCAAAAACCCCCAAAAATTCCCTAACCCCCAAACAACCCCCAAAACCCCCAAAAACGCAAATTCCTCCCAAAAACCTCCCAAATTCACTCCCCAAAAACCCCCAAAACAACCCCAAAACCCCAAATTCACCCCCACAAAACCCCAAAACCCCAAATTCCCCCAAAATACAAAAAAAAAGGCTCCAGAACTGAGGGAAAGGAAAAAAAAGCAGGAAAAGGAAATAAAAGAAAGAGAGAGAAAAACAGAGAGAGAAAAATAGAGAGAGAAAGGAAGGAAGGAAGAAAGGAAGGAGCTACCTCGGTCGGGAGGTTTCAAGGAATGCTTTTGTTTGTAACTGTCTGAAACACAGAAAGAGAAGTCGTGAGAGGACACGGAACACGGACACGGAACATGGGACAGGGAACATGGAACATGGAACAAGGAACATGGAATATGGGCAGGGAACAGGGACATGGAACAGGGACATGGAACATGGAATATGGACATGGAACATGGACATGGACATGGAACAGGGACATGGAACAGGGACATGGAACAGGGACACAGAACACGGACACGGAACAGGGACACGGAACATGGACATGGAACAGGGACATGGACAAGGAACAGGGACATGGAACAGGGAACAAGGAAGAGGGAACAGGGACACAGAACATGGAACATGGACACGGAATATGGACATGGACATGGACCAGGGACATGGAACAGGGACATGAAACAGGGGACATGGAACACGGACACGGGACATGGAACAGGGACATGGAACAGGGACATGAAACAGGGACATGGAACATGGAACAGGGAACATGGAACATGGGACATGGAACAGGGACACGGAACAGGGACACGGAACAGGGACATGGAACAGGGAACATGGACATGGAACACGGACACAGAACACAGACACGGACACTGACACAGACCATGGAACATGGAACATGGACATGGAACACGGACATGGAACACGGACACAGAACAGGGACATGGAACACGGAACATGAAGATGGACATGGAACATGAACACGGACATGGACACAGACAAGGAACATGGACATGGACACAGACACAGACCATGGAACATGGAACAGGGACACGGAACATGAAGATGGACACAGACCATGGAACATGGAACACGGACACGGACACAGACACAGAACATGGACATGGACATGGAACATGGACACAGAACATGAAGATGGACATGGAACATGGACACAGAATATGGGAACATGGACATGGACACAGGACACAGACACAGACATGGAACACGGACACGGACACGGAACAGGGACACGGAACATGGACACAGACACAGAACACGGAACAGGGACAGGGCCCATGCAGGGAAGGGCGGGACAGGCACACCCAGGGGGGGTTTTTGGGGAGGGGGTTTCAGGCTGGCAGGACAGCAGGAAGAAGACAGAAAGGTGCTGGCAAAGCCTTTTCCGTGCTGGGGATTCCCAAAAAACTCCTGGATTTGGGGGATTTGGGGGATAGGGGGAGGAGGGGGAGGGGTTTCCTCCCCTTTTCCCGCCTCGCAGGAACAGGAAGGGGAAGCAGCGACCGCCCTGAGGGACCCAGGGGGAGGTTTGGCCTTGGGAATGCCAACCTTGGGAATGCCATCCTTGGGAATGCCATCCCTTGGGAATGCCACCCTTGGGAATGCCATCCTTGGGAATGCCAGCCCTTGGGAATGGCATCCTTGGGAATGCCATCCTTGGGAATGCCATCCCTTGGGAATGCCATCCCTTGGGAATGCCATTCTTTGGCCTTGGCAATCCCATCCTTTGGCCTTGGGAAGCTCCGCCCCCTTCCCCCTTCCCGAAGGTGGGAATGCCCCCCCCGGGGTTCCTGGGAGCCGATCCCGGCATTCCCAGCATTCCCAGATCCCATCCCGGCATTCCTGGCCCTCCCAGGAGCCCATCCCGGTGTTCCCAGAGCCCACCCCAGCATTCCTGGCCCTCCCAGGAGCCCATCCTGGCATTCCCAGATCCCATCCCGGCATTCCCAGAGCCCATCCCAGCATTCCCAGAGCCCATCCCGGCATTCCCAGGAGCCCATCCCAACATTCCTGGCCCTCCCAGGAGCCCGTCCCGGCATTCCCAGAGCCCGTCCCAGCATTCCCAGGAGCCCATCCCAGCATTCCTGGCCCTCCCAGGGTTCCCAGAGCCCATCCCGGCATTCCCAGGAGCCGATTCCGGCATTCCCAGGAGCCGATCCTGGCATTCCTGGCCCTCCCAGGAGCCCATCCCAACATTCCCAGGAGCCCATCCCGGCATTCCCAGAGCCCATCCCGGCATTCCCAGATCCCCTCCCGGCATTCCCAGCATTCCCAGATCCCATCCCGGTGTTCCCAGATCCCATCCCAGCATTCCTGGGGTTCCCAGGAGCCCCTCCCGACATTCCCAGATCCCCTCCCGGCATTCCCAGGAGCCGATCCCAGCATTCCCAGAGCCCATCCCGGGGTTCCCAGAGCCCATCTCGGCATTCCCAGATCCCCTCCCGTCATTCCCAGACCCCATCCCGTCATTCCCAGGTCCCCATCCCGTCATTCCCAGATCCCCATCCCGTCATTCCCATCATTCCCAGGTCCCCATCCCGTCATTCCCAGCATTCCCAGATCCCCATCCCATCATTCCCATCCCGTGGCACTCACTGTCGCAGGCGTAGGGCTTGTCCCGCTCCTCCAGCACGGTCGCCTCCAGCTTCTTCCGAGCGCCGCCCACGCCCTTGCCCTGCGGGAGCCGCCCCTGAATCCCCCAAATCCGGGATCCTCCAACCCCCTCCCCAAAAAAAAAACCCCTTCTGGGGGATCCCAGGTCATTTTTGGGGGGATCCCAGGTCATTTTTGGGGGATCCCAGGTCATTTCTTGGGGATCCCAGGTCATTTTTGGGGATCTCACATCATTTTTGGGGGATCCCAGGTTGTTTTTTGGGGGTCCCCAGGCAATTCTGGGGCGTTCCCAGGTCATTTCTGGGGGATCCCAGGAGATTTTGGGGCAGTCCTGGGACATTCCAGGGTGTCCCCATGTTATTTTGGGGGATCCCAGGTCATTTTTGGGGGATCCCAAATCACTTTTGGGTGTTCCAGGTAACTTTGGGGTATTCCTGGGCTATTCCAGGGTGTTCCCAGGTCATTTTTTGGGGGATCCCAGGAGATTTTGGGGTATTCCTGGGCTATTCCAGGGTGTTCCCAGGTCATTTTTGGGGATCCCAGGTCATTTTTGGGGATCCCAGGTCATTCCTGGGGGATCTCAGGAGATTTGGGGGCAGTCCTGGGCTATTCCAGGGTGTTCCCATGTTATTCTGGGGGATCCCAGGTCATTTTTTGGAGGATCCCAGGTAATTTTTGGGCATTCCTGGG
>NW_026087090.1:0-8162 GCF_022539395.1 Myiozetetes cayanensis
GGGTGCCCCTGACAGCGCAGTTGAGGGCGGTGGAATATCCGGGGACCCCAAACCCACCCCAGGACCCCCAAGCTCCCCCAGACCTTGGGGTGCCCCTGACAGCGCAGTTGAGGGCAGTGGAATATCCGGGGACCCCCAAACCCACCCCAGGACCCCCTAGGATCCCCCCAGACCTTGGGGTGCCCCTGACAGCGCAGTTGAGGGCGGTGGAATATCCGGGGACCCCAAACCCCACCCCCAGACCCCCTGGGACCCCCCCAATCCCCCCCAGACCTTGGGGTGCCTCCTGACAGCGCAGTTGAGGGCAGTGGAATATCCGGGGACCCCTAAACCCCACCCCAGACCCTCTGGGACCTCCCAATCCCCCCAGACCTTGGGGTGCCCCTGACAGCGCAGTTGAGGGCGGTGGAATATCCGGCCACGGCGCTGCGATCCACGAGGGGGTGAGGAACTGGGGGCTGAGCGGAAATCGTGCTCCTGGTACTGGGGGGCTTCAGACGCAGCTCTGGGGGAAAGGGGAGGCAAGGGGGAGTTGGGGGTACCCAAAAGCCCCTCAAATTCCTAAAGTCCCCCCAACCCCCGCCCTAAACCCACAAATACTGCCCCAAACCTCCCCAAACTCCCCCTAAATCCCAAACCTCCCCAACCCACCCCACAAATTCCCAAACACTCCCTCAAACTTCCCCAAACACCCCTCAAAATACCCCCAAATGCCCACTCCAAAACCCCCCAACCCCCCTAAAAACCCCAAACCCCAAACCCCCCCCCCCAAAACCCACAAACACCCCCAAACCTCCACATTTCCCAAACTTCCCCCAAACACTCCCCAAACACCCCAAACGCCCACCCAAAACCCCCAACCTCCCAAAACCCCCCAAACACCCCCAAACCCCAAACCCCTCCCCAAATCCCCAACACCCCCCAAACCTCCCTTAAAGCCCCCTAAACCCCCAAACACCCCCCAAAAACACCCCAAACGCCCACCCAAAACCCCCAACCCCCCAAACACCCCCAAACCTCCTCCCAAACCCCCTCCCCAAATCCCCAAACCCCAACCCTCCAAATCCCCCCAAATCCCCTCAAATCCTCCCCAAATCCCTCAAATCTCCCTCAAATCCCCCCAAATCCCCTCAAATCCCCTCAAATCCCCCCCAAATCCCCCCAAATCCCCTAAACCCTCCAAGCCCCCCAAAATTTGGGGTACCGGCTTTGGGGATGAGGGCCGTGTTGCTGGAGAGCCTGGGGTGACCTCTAAACCCCCCAAACCCCCCAAAATCCCCCCAAATCCCCATCAAACCCTCCCTAGATCCCCCCCAAATCCCCTAAAACCCCTCTAAAACCTCCCCAAATCCCCCCCCAAATTTTGGGGTACTGGCTTTGGGGATGCGGGGGTGTTGCTGACAGCCTGGGGTGACCCTAAACCCCTCAAACCCCCTAAATCCCTCAAATCTCCCCAAACCCCTTGTATCTCCCCAAATCCTCCCAAACCCCCTAAATCCTCATGAAATCCCTCCAAATCCCCCCAAATTTGGGGTACCAGCTTTGGGGATGAGGCAGTGTTGCTGGAGAGCCCGGGTGACCCCTAAACCCCCAAACTCCCTAAATCCCCTCAAACCCCATTAAACCCCCCAAACTCCTCAAATCCCCTAAACCCCATAAATCCCCTAAAACCCCTAAACCCCCCAAATCCCCCCCAAATTTTGGGGTACCGGCTTTGGGGATGCGGGGTGTTGCTGACAGCCCAGGGGTGACTCAAACTCCCTAGACTCCTCAAATCTCCCCAAAACCCCTTGTATCTCCTCTCAAATCCCCCAAACCTCTCTGAACCCCCCAAACCCTCCAGATCCCCTCGAATCTCCCCAAACCCCTCTCAAATTCCCAAATTTGGGGTACCAGCTTTGGGGATGAGGGCAGTGTTGCTGGAGAGCCCGGGGTGTCGCTGAGCTCGCACAGGGCCTCTAAACCTCCAAACCTCCCTCAAACCCCCTCAAATCCCCTCAAACTCTCAACCTCCCCAAACTCCCTCAGATCCTCACATCTCCCCAAACCCTCTGAAACTCCCCCAAATTTTGGGGTACCAGCTTTGGGGATGAGGGCAGTGTTGCTGGAGAGCCCGGGGTGTCGCTGAACCCGCACAGGCTCTCTCAAACCCCCCAAACCATCCCCAAATCCTCATGAAATCCCCCAAATTTGGGGTACCAGCTTTGGGGATGAGGGCAGTGCTGCTGGACAGCCCGGGTGCCGCTGAGCCCCGCACAGGCGCCCCTAAATCCCCCCCAAATCCTCCTAAAACCCCATAAAATCCCTTCTAAAATCCCTCCTAAAACCCTCCCAAATCCCCTCCAAATTTTGGGGTACCAGCTTGGGGATGCGGGGGTGTTACTGACAGCCCGAGTGACTCAAACCCCCTAGACTCTCCAAACCCCCCAAAATCCCCTCTGTACTCCTCAAACCCCCCCAAATCCCCTCGAATCCCCTCAAAGCCCCCTAAATCCTCGAATCCCCCCAAACCCTCCAAGGCCCCCCAAATTTGGGGTACCGGCTTTGGGGATGAGGGCCGTGCTGCTGGAGAGCCCGGAGACTGAACCCTCAAATCCTCTCAAACCCCCTCAAACCCCATTAAATCTCCTAAATCCCCCTCAAATCCCTCAAATCCCCTCAAACCCCCCAAATCTCGAAACCCCCCAAATCCCCCCCAAATTCTGGGGTACCGGCTTTGGGGATGCGGGGGTGTTACTGGACAGCCTGGGGTGACTCCAACCCCCCAAACCCCATTAAGTCCCCCCCAAACCCCATTAAATCCCCTAGACCTTAAGCCCCTCAAACCCCCCAAATCCTCATGAAATCCCCCCAAATCCCCCCCAACCTTTGGGGTACCGGCTTTGGGGATGCGGGGGTGTTACTGGACAGCCTCGGGGTGACTCAACTCCCAAACCCCTCAAATCCCCTAAACTCCCAAATCCCCCTCAAATCCTCAAACCCCCAAACCCCCCAGATCCCTCAAATCCCCTCAAACCTCCTGAAACCCCCCAAATTTTGGGGTACCAGCTTTGGGGATGAGGGCCGTGTTGCTGGAGAGCCCGGGTGCCGCTGAGCCTGCACAGGCCTCTAAACCTCTCTAAATCCTCTCAAACCCCCTAAATCCCTCAAATCTCCTTAAACCCCCCTCCAAGCCCCCCGAATTTTGGGGTACCGGCTTTGGGATGTGGGGTGTTGCTGGACAGCCTGGGACTAGACCCTCAAACCCTCAAATCCCCTCAAACCCCATTAAACCCCCCAAATCCCTCGAATTCCAAAACCCCAAACTCCCCCCAAATCCCTCGAATCTCTAAAACCCTCAAACCCCCCAAATCCCTCGAATCCCCCCAAACCCCTCCAAGGCCCCCCAAATTCTGGGGTACCAGCTTTGGGGATGAGGGCAGTGTTACTGGAGAGCCCGGGGTGTCGCTGAGCCTGCAAGACAGGCTCCTCTAAATCCCCCTCAAATCCCCCTAAAACCCCATAAAATCCTCTAAAACCCCCTAAATCCTCTGAAACCCCCCAAATTTGGGGTACCAGCTTTGGGGATGAGGGCAGTGTTGCTGGAGAGCCCGGGTGTCGCTGAGCCTCAAGACAGGCTCCTCTAAATCCTCTCAAACCTCTCAAACCCCTCAAATCCTCCTTCAGCCCTCAAACCCCCCAAATCCCCCCCAAATTTGGGGTACCAGCTTTGGGGATGAGGGCAGTGTTGCTGGAGAGCCCGGGGTGCCGCTGAGCCCGCACAGGTTCTCGCTGAACACCTTGAACAGGTACTCGTTGCCCATCACCAGCTCGGACACCGTGCAGCGAGTGGGCCGGTTGTGCTCGTACACCGTGAACCACTCCTGCCATGGGGGAATTGGGGGTTTAGGGGGTTTGGGGGATTGGAGAGGGTTTGGAGGGTTTGAGGGGTTTGGGGAGTTGAGGGTCAAAGGAGGGGTTTGGGGGATTTGGGGGATTTGGGCCGGTTGTGCTCAGTACACCGTGGAACCACTCCTGGGGGTTTGGGGGAAATTGGGGGTTTAGAGGGGGTTTGGGGGTTTATGGGGTTTGGAGAGGGTTTGGGGTCAAAGGAGGGGCTTGGGGGTTTGGGGGATTGATGTGGGCCGGTTGTGCTCGTGACACCGTGAACCACTCCTGGGGGAAATGGGGGTTTAGGGGTTTGGAGGGTTGGGGGCTTTAGAGGGTTTATGGGGGTTGGGGGCTTTAGTGGGGTTTTGGGGAGATTTGAAAGGTTTGGAGGGGGTTTGGGGGTTTAGGGGGATTTAGGGCTGGTTGTGCTCAGTACACTGTGAACCACTCCTGGCATGGGGGAATTGGGGGCTTAGGGGGTTTTGGGGGTTTGGAGGGGGTTTATGGGGAGTTGAGGGTCAAAGGAGGGGGTTTGGGGGTTTGAGGGGATTGGGGGATTTGGGGGATTTGGGGCCGGTTGTGCTCGTACACAGTGAACCACTCCTGGCATGGGGGAAATTGGGGGCTTAGAGGGGCTTTAGGGGTTTATGGGGGTTTGGAGGGGCTTTGGGGGTTTATGGGGGATTGGGGGTTTGGAGGGGATTAGGGGAATATTTGGGATCGGTTGTGCTCGTACACCGTGAACCACTCCTGGCATGGGGGAAATTGGGGGTTTAGAGGGGGTTTGGGAAGGTTTGGGGGCCTTTAGGGGTGTTTGGGAAGGTTTGGAGGGGATTTGGGGGTTTGGGAAGGTTTGAGGGGATTTGGGGGTTTGAGGGGGTTGGGGGATTAGGGGATTTGGGGCCGGTTGTGCTCGTGACACCGTGAACCACTCCTGGGAATTGGGGGCTTAGGGGTTTAGGGGGTTTGGAGGGGTTTGGAGGGGTTTAGGGGTTTATGGGGGTTTGGGGGCTTTGGGGGTTTGGAGGGGCTTATGGGGAGTTGGGGAGGCTTATGGGGGTTTGGAGGGGGCTTGGGGGTTTGAGGAGGATTGGGGGATTTGGGGCCGGTTGTGCTCACACCGTGAACCACTCCTGGGGAGGGGGAATTGGGGGTTTGGAGGGGTTTGGGGGTTTAGGAGGGGTTTGGAGGGGTTTATGGAGGTTTGGGGGCAGGGATGGGGGCTTGGGGGTAAAGGAGGGGGTTTGGGGGATTAGGGGGATTTGGGGCCGATGTGCTCGCGACAACCGTGAACCACTCCTGGGGAATTGGGGGTTTAGAGGGATTTGGGGGGTTTGGGGGCTTTAGTGGGGTTTTGGGGGAGATTTGGAAGGTTTGGAGAGGATTTATGGGGAGTTGAGGGTCAAAGGAGGGGGTTTGAGGGGGATTAGGGGGATTTGGGACCGGTTGTGCCTGTACACCGTGAACCACTCCTGGGGTTTGGGGAAAATTGGGGGTTTAGAGGGGGTTTGGGGGATTTGGGGGTTTGGAGAGGATTTATGGGGAGTTGGGGAGGAGGGATGGGGGTTTGGGGGTTTGAGGGGGATTAGGGGGATTTGGGGCCGGTTGTGCTCTGTACACCGTGAACCACTCCTGGCATGGGGGAATTGGGGGTTAGGGGTTTGGGAAGGTTTGGGGGCCTTTAGGGGTTTGGGAAGGTTTAGAGGGGCTTTGGGGGTTTTGGAGGGGATTTGGGGGTTTGGAGGGTTTGGAGGGGTTTGGAGGGCTTGAGGGGGATTGGGGGATTTGGGTCGGTTGTGCTCGTACACCGTGAACCACTCCTGGCATGGGGGAATTGGGGGTTTAGGGGGTTTGAGGGGATTTGGGGGTTTATGGGGAGTTGGGGGCAGGGATGGGGGTTTGGGGGTTTGAGGGGGATTGGGGGATTTGGGGGATTTGGGGCCGGTTGTGCTCGTACACCGTGAACCACTCCTGGGGGTTTGGGGAAATTGGGGGTTTAGGGGGATTTGGGGGTTTATGGGGGTTTATGGGGTTTGGAGGGGGTTTATGGGGATTGGAGGCAAAAATGGGGGTTGGGGGCTTTATGGGGTGTTTGGAGGGGTTTATGGTGGGTTGGGGGTTTGGAGGGGGTTTGGGGGCAGGGATGGGGGTTTGGGGTTAAAGGAGGGGTTTGGAGGGGGTTTGGGGGCTTTGGGGGAATTGAGGGGCAAAGGAGGGGTTTGGGTGGTAAAAGAGGGGGTTTGGGGGCTTTGAGTGGCAAAGGAGGGGTTTTGGGGGTTTGAGGGGTTTGAGGGGGTTGGGGGCTTTGGGGGTTGAGGGGATTGGGGGAGGATTTGGGGCCGGTTGTGCTCAGCACACCGTGAACCACTCCTGGGGAGGGGGAATTGGGGGTTTAGAGGGGATTTTGGGGTTTGGGGGTTTGAGAGGATTTATTGGGAGTTGAGGGTCAAAGGAGGGGGTTTGGGGGGTTTGAGGGGGATTAGGGGGATTTGGGACCGGTTGTGCTCATACACCGTGAACCATTTCTGGGGGAATTGGGGGTTTAGAGGGGGTTTGGAGGATTTGGAGGGGTTTATGGGGAGTTGGGGGCAGGGATGGGGGTTTGGGGGTTTGAGGGGGTTTGGGGGAGTTGAGGGTCAAAGGAGGGGGTTTGGGGGTTTGAGGGGATTGGGGGATTTGGGGCCGGTTGTGCTCAGTACACCGTGAACCACTCCTGGGGTTTGGGGGAAATTGGGGGTTTGGAGGGGTTTGGGGGTTTGGGGAGGTTTATGGGGGTTTGGGGGTTTAGAGGGGGTTTGGGGGTTTGAGGGGGATTAGGGGGATTTGGGGCCGGTTAGTCTCAGACACCGTGAACCACTCCTGGGTGGGGGAAATTGGGGGTTTAGAGGGGCTTTAGGGGTTTATGGGGTTTGGAGGATTTGGGGGAGATTTGGGGGTTTGGAGGGGTTTATGGGGAGTTGAGAGTCAAAGGAGGGGGCTTGGGGGTAAAGGAGGGGGTTTGGGGGATTTGGGACCGGTTGTGCTCGTACACCGTGAACCACTCCTGGGGTTTGGGGAATTGGGGGCTTAGGGGGTTGGAGGGTTTGGGGGTTTGGGGGTTTGGAGGGGTTTATGGGGATTGGGGGCAAAATGGGGTTGGGGAAAACTGGGGCAAACTGGGGGGGTTGGGGGTTTATAGGGAGGGATGGGGTTTGATGGGCAAAGGAGGGGATTTAGGGGTAGAGGAGGGGGTTGGGGGTTGAGGGGCAAAGGAGGGGCTTTTGGGGTTGATTTTGGGGTGTCCCCCCCTCACCATGGTCCTCTTGTCGGCCTTCTGGGGTGTAATTTTGGGGTCAGGGGGTCATTTAGGAGTCTGGGGGTGTTTGGGGGTGTTTGGGGGTGCCCAGGGGGTCTGATTTTGGGGTCCCCCCTCACCATGGTCCTCTTGTCGGCCTTCATGACGGTGTACCCCGTGACCTCGGCGTTGCCGTCATCCTCGGGGGGCTCCCACTCCACCAGGGCGTTGAACCCCCAAACCTCCTTCACCTGCACGTTCTTGGGGGGGCCAGGGCGCTCTGGGGGGGCACAAAAACACCTCAGGGAACCCCCCCAGAGAGAAACCCCCAAAATACCAAAAAACCCACCCCAAAATACCCTAAAACTGCCCCAAAATCCTCCCCAAAGCTCCTTCACCTGCACGTTCTTGGGGGGACACGGGCGCTCTGGGGGGGGCACAAAAACACCTCAGGGACCCCCCCAGAGAGAGAAACCCCCAAAATACCCAAAAAACCCACCCCAAAACTGCCCTAAAATACCCCAAAATATCAAAAAATACCCCAAAAACAGCCTTAAAATACCCCCAAAAATACCTCAAAATATCAAAAAAAAACCCAAAATACCCCAAAACATCCCCAAAAAGACCCCCAAAAGACCCCCAAAATAACCCCAAAATACCCCCAAAACATCCCAAAATACCTCAAAACAGCCCCAAAATACCTCAAAACTACCCTAAAATCCCCCCCAAAGCTCCTTCACCTGCACGTTCTTGGGGGGGCCGGGGCGCTCTGGGGGGGGCACAAAAACACCTCAGGGACCCCCCCCAGAGAGAAAAACCCCCAAAATAACAAAAAACACCTCAAAATACCCCAAAACAGCCCCAAAATGCCTGGAAATATAAAAAAAATACCCCCAAAACAGCCTTAAAATACCCCCAAAAATACCTCAAAATATCCCAAAAAAAACCCAGAATACCCAAAAACAGCCCCAAAATACCCCAAAATATCAAAAAATACCCCAAAACCAGCCCTAAAATA
>NW_026087091.1:0-8343 GCF_022539395.1 Myiozetetes cayanensis
CCCCCGGTGACCCCTGGTGACCCCAGGTGACCCCAAATGACCTCAGGTGACCCCCTCGGTGACCACAAAAGTGACCCAAATGACCTCAGGTAACCCCCGGTGACCCCATTGATGACCCCAAATGACCTCAGGTGACCCCTCGGTGACACCAGGTGACCCCAAATGACCTCAGGTAACCCCCAGGTGACCCTAGGTGACCCCAAATGACCTCAGGTAACCCCCGGTGACCACAAGTGACCCCAAATGACCTCAGGTAACCCCCAGGTGATCCCAGGTGACCCCCGGTGACCCCAAATGACCTCAGGTAACCCCCTCGGTGACCCCAGGTGACCCCAAATGACCTCAGGTAACCCCGGTGACCCCAGGTGACCCCAAATGACCTCAGGTAACTCCCAGGTGACCGGTGACCCCTGGTGACCCAAAATGACCTCAGGTAACCCCCGGTGACCCCGGTGACCCCCGGTGACCCCAAATGACCTCAGGTGACTCCCTCGGTGACCCCAGGTGACCCCAAATGACCTCAGGTAACCCCCTCGGTGACCCCAGGTGACCCCAAATGACTTCAGGTTGCCTCCCCGGTGACCACAAAAGGCACCCAATGACCTCAGGTAACCCCCCCGGTGACCTCAGGCGACCCCCCTGTGACCCCAGATGACCTCAAATCAACCCCCCAGTGACCCCTGGTGACCCCAAATGACCTCAGGTAACCCCTTCGATGATGCCAGGTGACCACAAATGACCTCAGGTAATTCCGAAGGTGACCCGAGGTGACCCCCCGGTGACCCAAAATGTCCTCAGGTAACCGCCCCAATGACTCCAGGTGACCCCAAATGACCTCCGGTAACCCTTCCGGTGATCCCAGGTGACCCCATTGGTGACCCCAAATGACCTCAGGTGACCCCTCGGCGACGCCAGGTGACCCCAATTGACCTCAGGTAACCCCCGGTGACCTCAGGTGAACCCTGGTGACCCCAAATAACCTCAGGTAACCCCCCCGGTGACTCCTCGTGACCCCAAATGACCTCAGGTAACCCCTTCGGTGACGCCAGGTGACCCCAAATGACCTCAGGTAACCCCCCCGGTGACCACAAAAGTACGCAAATGACCTCAGGTAACCCCCCCTGTGACCCCAGGTTACCCCAAACGACCTCAGTTAACCCCCTTGGTGACCCCATGTGACCTCAAATGACCTCAGGTAACCCTTCCGGTGATCCCAGGTGACACCACTGGTGACCCCAAATGACCTCATGGAACCCCCACGGTGACGCCAGGTGACCCCAAATGACCTCAGATAACCCCCCCGGTGACGCCAGGTGACCCCAAATGACCTCAGGTAATTCCCAAGGTGACCCGAGGTGACCCCCCCGGTGACCCAAAATGTCCTAAGGTAACCCCCCCGGTGACCACAAAAGGCCCCAAATCACCTCAGGAAACCCCCCAGGTGACCAAAAAAGGCCCCAAATCACCTCAGGAAACCCCCCAGGTGACCCCTGGTGACCCCCAGGTGACCCCAAATGACCTCAGGTGACCCCGTCGGTGACCCCAGGTGACCCCAAAGGACTTCATGTAACCCGCTGGTTACAACAGGTGACCCCAAATGACATCAGGTAACCCCCGGTGACCACAAAAGGCACCCAATGACCTCAGGAAACCCCCCCAGTGACTCCTGGTGACCCCAAATGACCTCAGGTAACCCCCCCGGTGACGACAGGTGACCCCAAATGACCTCAGGTAATTCCCAAGGTGACCCGAGGTGACCCCTCCAGTGACCCAAAATGACCACACGAAACCCCCCCGGTATCCACAGAAGGCCCCAAATCACCTCAGGAAACCCCCCAGGTGACCAAAAAAGGCCCCAAATGACCTCAGGATACCCCACCGGTGACCCCTGGTGACCCCCGGTGACCCCAAATGACCTCAGGTGACCCCCTCGGTGACCCCAGGTGACCCCAAATGACCTCAGGTAACCCCACGGTGACCACAAAAGGACCCAAATGACCTCAGGTAACCCCCCCGGTGACCCCATTGATGACCCAAAATGACCTCAGGTAACCGCCCCGGTGACCCCAGGTGACCCCAAATGACCTCAGGTAACCCTTCCGGTGATCCCAGGTGACCCCATTGGTGACCCCAAATGACCTCAGGTGACCCCTCGGCGAAGCCAGGTGACCCCAAATGACCTCAGGTAACCTCCCTGGTGACGCCAGGTGACCCCAAATGACCTCAGGTAATTCACAAGGTGACCCGAGGTGACCCCCCCGGTGACCCAAAATGACCTCAGGTAACCCCCCCGGTGACCACAAAAGGCCCCAAATCACCTCAGTAAACTACCCAGGTGACCAAAAAAGGCCCCAAATGACCTCAGGATACCCCCGGTGACCCCTGGTGACCCCCCCGGTGACCCCAAATGACCTCAGGTGACCCCCTCGGTGACCCCAGGTGACCCCAAATGACCTCAGGTGACCCCCTCGGTGACCCCAGGTGACCCCAAATGACCTCAGGTACCCCCTTCTGGTGACCCCAGGTGACCTCAAATGACATCAGGTAACCCCCGGTGACCACAAGAGTGCACCCCAATGACATCAGGTAACCCCCCCGGTGATTCCTTGTGACCCCCCCGGTGACCCCAAATGGCTTCAGGTGACCCCCTCGGTGACTCCAGGTGACCCCAAATGACCTCAGGTATCCCCCACGGTGACCACAAAAGGACCCAAATGACCTCAGGTAACCCCCACGGTGACCCCATTGATGACCCCAAATGGCCTCAGGTGACCCTCTCGGTGATCCCAGGTGACCCCAAATGACCTCAGGTAACCCTTCCGGTGATCCCAGGTGACCCCATTGGTGACCCAAAATGACCTCAGCTGACCCCCTCGGTGACCCCAGGTGACCCCAAATGACCTCAGGTAGCCCCCTTGGGGACCCCAGGTGACCCCAAATGACCTGATGTAACCCCCCCGGTGACGCCAGGTGGCCGCAAATGACCTCAGGAAACCCCCCCTGTGGCCCCCGGTGACACCCCAGGTGACCCCAAATAACCTCAGGTAACCCCCCCGGTGACCACAAATGGCCCCCAATGACCTCAGGTAACCCTCCCGGTGACCCCAGGTGACCCCCCCGGTGACCCCAAATGAACTCTGGTAACCCCCTCGGTGACGCCAGGTGACCCCAAATGACCTTAGGTAACCCCCCCGGTGACCCGAGGTGACCCCCCTGGATGACCCCAAAAGACCACAAATAACCTCAGGTACCCCCCCCGGTGACCCCAGGTGACCCCAAATAACTTCAGATAACCCCCCCGGTGACCACAAAAGGCACACAATGACCTCAGGTAACCACCCCAATGACCTCAGGTGACCCCCCCGGTGACCCCAAATGACCTCAGGTAACCCCTCCGGTGACTCCTGGTGACCCCAAATGACCTCAGATCACCCCCTCCAGTGACTCCTGGTGACCCCAAATGACCTCAGGTAACCCCAATGGTGACGCCAGGTGACTCGAAATGACCTCAGGTAATTCCCAAGGTGACCCGAGGTGACCCCCCTGGTGACTCAAAATGACCTCAGGTAACCCCCCCGGTGACCCCTGGTGACCCCCCCGGTGACCCCAAATGACCTCAGGTGACCCTTTGGTGACCAGAGGTGACCCCAATATGACCTCAGGTAACCCCCCCGGTGACCACAAAAGGACCCAAATGACCTCAGGAAACCCCCCGGTGACCCCAGGTTACCCAAAATGACCTCAGGTAGCCCCCCAGGTGACCCCAGGTGACCCCCCACGGGACCCCAAATGACCTCAGGTAACCCCCTTGGTGACCGCAGGTTACACCTAATGACCTCAGGTAACCCTTCCGGTGATCCCAGGTGACCCCTTTGGGTGACGCCAAAAGGCCACAAATAACCTCAGGTACCCCCCGCGGTGACCCCAGGTGACACCAAATGACTTCAGGTAACCCCCCCGGTGACCACAAAAGGCACCCAATGACCTCAGGTAACCCCCCCGGTGACCTCAGGTAACCCCCCCGGTGACCCCAAATGACCTCATGGAACCCCCCCGGTGACCTCAGGTGACTACCCCGGTGACCCCAAATGACTACAGGTAACCACCCCGGTGACTCCTGGTGACCCCAAATGACCTCAGGTAATTCCCAAGGTGACCCGAGGTGACCCCCCTGGTGACCCAAAATGACCTCAGGTAACCCCCCTGGTGACCACAAAAGGCCCCAAATCACCTCAGGAAACCCCCCAGGTGACCAAAAAAGGCCCAAAATGACCTCAGGATACCACCCCGGTGACCCCTGGTGACACCTATGGTGACCCAAATGACCTCAGGTGACCCCCTCGGTGACCCCAGGTGAACCCAAATGACCTCAGGTGACCCCCTCGGTGACCACAGGTGACCACAAATGACCTCAGGTAACCCCCCGGTGACCCCAGGTGACCCCACATGACCTCAGGTAACCCCCCCCGGTGACCACAAAAGGACCCAAATGACCTCAGGTAACCCCCCCGGTGACCCCAGGTTACCCCAAATGACCTCAGGTAACCCCCTTGGTGACCACAGGTGAACCCAAATGACCTCAGGTAACCCTTCCGGTGATCCCAAATGACCCCATTGGTGACCCCAAATGACCTCAATTGACCACCTCGGTGACCCCCAGGTGACCCCAAATGACATCAGGTAACCCCCGCTGACCACAAAGCGACCCAAATGACCTCAGGTAACTCCCGGTGACCCCATTGGTGACCCCAAATGACCTCAGGTAACCCTTCCAGGTGATCCCAGGTGACCCCATTGGTGACCTCAAATGACCTCAGGTGACCCCCTCGGTGACCCCAGGTGACCCAAAATGACCTCAGGTAACCCCTCCAATGATCCCAGTGACACCCCATGGTGACCCCAAATGACCTCAGGTGAACCCCTGGTGACCCCAGGTGACCCCAAATGACCTCAGGTAACCCCTCGGTGACCCCAGGTGACCCAAAATGACCTTAGGCAACCCACCCGGTGACACGAAGTGACCCCTGGTGACCCCAAATGACCTCAGGTAACCCCACCGGTGACCCCCGGTAACACCCCAGGTGACCCCAAATGACCTCAGGTAACCCCCCCGGTGACCACAAAAGGCCCCCAATGACCTTAGGTAACCCCGCCGGGGACCACAAAAGGCCCACAATGACCTCAGGTAACCCCCCTGGTGACCCCAGGTGACCACCCAGGTGACCCCAAATGAACTCTGGTAACACCCTCGCTGACGCCAGGTGACCCCAAATGACCTTAGGTAACCCCTTTGGTGACCCGAGGTGACCCCCCTGGGTGACCATAAAAGGCCACAAATAACCTCAGGTACCCCCTCCGGTGACCCCAGGTGACCCCCCCGGTGACCCCAAATGACCTCAGGTGACCCCCTCGGTGACCCCAGGTGAACCCAAATGACCTCAGGTAACCCCCACGGTGACCACAAAAGGACCCAAATGACCTCAGGTAACCCGACCGGTGACCCCATTTATGACCCTAAATGACCTCAGGTGACCCCCTCGGTGACACCAGGTGACCCAAAATGACCTCAGGTAACCCCCGTGGTGATCCCAGGTGACCCCAAATGACCTCAGGTAACCCTTCCGCTGATCCCAGGTGACCCCATTGGTGACCCCAAATGACCTCAGCTGACCCCCTCGGTGACCCCAGGTGACCCCAAATGTCCTCAGGTAACCCCCCTGGTGACCACAGGTGACCCCAAATGACCTCAGGTAACCCCCCCGGTGACCCCTGGTAGCCCCCCGATGACCCCAAATAAACTCAGGTGACTTCTTCGGTGACCCCAGGTGACCCCAAATGACCTCAGGTAACCCCCCCGATGACCCCAGGTGACCCCAAATGACCTCAGGTAACCACCGCGGTGACCACAAAAGGCACACAAGGACCTCAGGTAACCCCCCCGGTGACCTCAGGTGACCCCCCCGGTGACCCCAAATGACCTCAGGTAACTCCCCTGGTGACTCCTGGTGACCGCAAATAACCTCAGGTAACCCCCCCCCGGTGACGCCAGGTGACCCCAAGTGACCTCAGGTAATTCCCAAGGTGACCCGAGGTGACCCCCCCGGTGGCCCAAAATGACCTCAGGTAACCCACCCGGTGACCACAAAAGGCCCCAAATCACCTCAGGTAAACCCCCCAGGTGACCAAAAAAGGCCCCAAATGACCTCAGGTAACCCCCACGGTGACCCCTGGTGACCCCCTCGGTGACCCCAGGTGAACCCAAATGACCTCAGGTGACACCCTCGGTGACCCCATGAGACCCCAAATGACCTCAGGTAACCCCCCAAATGAGCCCAGGTGACCCCAAATGACCTCAGGTTCCCCCCCGGTGACCCCAGGTGACCCCAAAGGACTTCAGGTAACCCCCCCGGTGACCACAAAAGGCTCCCAATGACCTAAGGTAACCTTCCCGGTGACCTCAGGTGACCCACCCGGTGACCCCAAATGACCTCAGGTAACCCCCCCGGTGATGCCAGGTGACCCCAAATGACCTCAGGTAATTCCCAAGGTGACCCAAGGTGACCCCCCCGGTGACCCCTGGTGACCTCACCGGTGACCCCAAATGACCTCAGGTGACCCCCTCGGTGACCCCAGGTGACCCCAAATGTCATCAGGTAACCCCCATGGTGACCATAAAAGGACCGAAATGACCTCAGGTAACCCCCCCGGTGACCCCAGGTTTCCCCAAACGACCTCAGGTAACCCCCTTGGTGACCGCAGGTGACCCCAAATGACCTCAGGTAACCCCCCCGGTGACCCCATTGATGACCCCAAATGACCTCAGGTGACCCCCTCGGTGACACCAGGTGACCCTAAATGACCACAGGTAACCCCCACGGTGACTCCTGGTGACCCCAAATGACCTCAGGTAACCCCCCCGGTGACGCCAGGTGACCCCAAATGACCTCAGGTAATTCCCAAGGTGACCCGAGGTGACCCCCCCGGTGACCCAAAATGTCCTAAGGTAACCCCCTCCGGTGACCACAAAAGGCCCCAAATCACCTCAGGAAACCCCCCAGGTGACCAAAAAAGGCCCCAAATGACCTCACGTAACCCCCCCGGTGACCCCCGGTGACCCCCCCGGTGACCCCAAATGACCTCAGGTGACCCCCTCGGTGACCCCAGGTGACCCCAAATGACCTCAGGTAACCCCCCGGTGACCCCAGGTGACCCCAAATGACTTCAGATTGCCTCCCCGGTGACCACAAAAGGCACCCAAGGACCTCAGGTAACCCCCCCGGTGACCTCAGGCGACCCCCCCCTGTGACCCCAGATGACCTCAAATCACCCCCCCGGTGACCCCAGGTGACCCCAAATGACCTCAGGTAACCCCCCCGGTGACCTCAGGTGAACCCCGTTGACCCCAAATAACCTCAGGTAACCCCCCCGGTGACTCCTGGTGACCACAAATGACCTCAGGTAACCCCTTCGGTGACGCCAGGTGACCCCAAATGACCTCAGGTAACCCCCCCGGTGACCACAAAAGTACGCAAATCACCTCAGGTAACGCCCCGGTGACCCCAGGTTACCCCAAATGACCTCAGTTAACCCCCTTGGTGACCCCAGGTGACCTCAAATGACCTCAGGTAACCCTTCCGGTGATCCCAGTTGACCCCACTGGTGACCCCAAATGACCTCAGGTAACCCCCACGGTGACTCCTGGTGACCCCAAATGACCTCAGGTAACCCCCCCGGTGACGCCAGGTGACCCCAAATGACCTCAGGTAATTCCCAAGGTGACCCGAGGTGACCCCCCCGGTGACCCAAAATGTCCTAAGGTAACCCCCCCGGTGACCACAAAAGACCCCAAATCACCTCAGGAAACCCCCCAGGTGACCAAAAAAGGCCCCAAATGACCTCAGGATACCCCCCCGGTGACCCCTGGTGACCCCCCAGGTGACCCCAAATGACCTCAGGTGACCCCGTCGGTGACCCCAGGTGACCCCAAATGACCTCAGGTAACCCCCCCGGTGACCCCAGGTGACCCCAAATGACATCAGGTAACCCCCCCGGTGACCACAAAAGGCACCCAATGACCTCAGGTAACCCCCCAGTGACTCCTGGTGACCCCAAATGACCTCAGGTAAATCCCCGGTGACGACAGGTGACCCGAAATGACCTCAGGTAATTCCCAAGGTGACCGATGTGACCCCCCCGGTGACCCAAAATGACCTCAGGTAACCGCCCGGTGACCCCAGGTGACCCCAAATGACCTCAGGTAACACTTCCGGTGATCCCAGGTGACCCCATTGGTGACCCCAAATGACCTCAGGTGACCCCTCGGCGATGCCAGGTGACCCCAAA
>NW_026087092.1:0-8170 GCF_022539395.1 Myiozetetes cayanensis
GGGCTTCCCTCTGCACGGGCTGCAGGTCCCTGCCAAGACCTGCTCCATCCTAGGCCTTCCACAGGGTCACAGCCTCCTTCCTGCATCCCCCTGCTCCAGCGTGGGCTCCTCCATGGGCTGCAGGGGGGTCTCTGCACCCCAATGCTCCCCCAGGGGCTGCAGGGCCTCAGCTCTGAGTCCTTCCCCTGCTCCTGTGGGGTCCCTCCTGCCCCTCCTTCTGCACTGCCTTTGGTGTCTGTGTTGTTATCCCATGTTCTCACTCTGCTCTTCCCAGGATGGAATTTTTTCTGTGCAACTCTCCTCTCTTCAGAAATGTTATCCCAGAGGTGTTACTGTCACTCCTAAGTGGCTCAGACTTGGCCAGTGGCAGGAACTCTGTCCTGGAGCAGCTGGCAGTGGCTCCATGGCACAGGGGAAGCTTCTGGCAGATTCTAACAGAAGCCACCCCTGTAGCCCCCCTGTTACCAAAACCCAGCCACAGAAATTCACTGCCTTGTGCAGCTCTTTCTCCAAGCCAAGCAGGTGGGAGTTGGTGCCAAGGAGCTGAAACCTGCAGGTTCAGCCTTTAGAGGAGGAAGCTCAGATTTGCCAAAGGCTGCTTTGAGTCCCAGGGATTGGATGAGGGAATGGTGGGGTGGAGATAGGAATAAAGTCTGATGGATTGTCAGAAAGAAAGGACCTTGATTTTGTTATCTATTCTGATTGAATTAGGAGGTGCTTGGGATCAATATTGACTGGGGATTGCTGACATCAGTGTAAAAACAGGAAAAAAAGTAAGCAGGACACAGAAAAGACTTCTTTATTTGTGGCTTTATTAATACAATATATTCACTTGGAATACACTTCTGAGATCTGTCTAATTAACCACAAATGAATTGAAGACTTAGAAGTAAATTATTCCCAGGGGCCTTTCTGGTTAAGATGCCATCGCTGAAAGTGTGGAGGAATGAGCAGACAAGGACACCATCCCTGGGGCGGGGGAAGCAGGAACTCAGAGTCACTGGTTCCAGGTGGCAAATGGACTGTGGGATGTTTGTGTGAGAGCCCATAATGGGTGTGCTGCTTTCAGGGGGAGTCCAGTTAAATTTCTTCCCCGTGGCCAGTGCAGGGCTGTGTTTTGGATTTGTGCTGAACAGAGGGTTGATAATCACAGAGTCACAGAATGTGCTGAGTTGGAAGGGACCCCCAAGCATCATCCAGTCCAACCCTTAGCCCTGCACAGGACCATCCCCAAGGCTCACACCATGAAACTGAGAGGATCATCCAAACACTCCTTGAGCTCTGTCAGCCTTGGTGCTGTGCCCACTGCCCTGGGGAGCCTGTTCAGTGCCCAACCACCCTCTGGGGGAAGAACCTTTATCCAAGATCCAGCCTAACCTTGCCCTGACACAACTCCAGGCCATTCCCTCAGTCCTGTCCCTGGTCCCCACAGAGCAGAGCTCAGGGCCTGCCCCTGCTCTGCCCCTGCCGAGGAAGTTGTGACTGCAGTGAGGTCTCCCCTCAGTCTCCTCTTCTCCAGATGAACACCCCAAGTGCCTTCAGTGTCCTCACACGCCTTCCCCTCCAGGTCATTCCCCATCCTCATGGCCTCCTTTAAACACTCTCCAATGGCTCAATCTCTCCCTTCTATTGTGTCCCCCCAAAACTGCCCCAATCTTGCAGGTGAGGCTGTCCCAGGGCAGAGCAGAGTGGGACAATCCCCTCCCTGATGCCCCCAGCACAGGCTTGGCCCTTTCCCGGCACTGCTTCCCAGCCTCTCATTCCCAGTGTGTCCGTCCAGCCGGGGTTGCCCCATCCCAGGACAGGATCCGGCCCTTCCCCCTGGGGAACTTCCCATGGTTGGTGATTCCCAGCCCTCAGATATGTCCAGGTCTCAGCAGGGCCTTCCTGCCTTGCAGGGGCTCAGCAGCTCCTCCCAGTTTTGGGTCACCTGCAAACTTGCTCAGTGTCCCTTCCAGTGCTGTGTCCAAGTCATTGATGGAGATGTTGGAGAGCACAGGGCCCAAGATGGAGCCCTGTGAAACCCCAGCAGTGACAGGTCACAGTCTGATGTCACCCCTGTCACTGTTACAGGGTCCCTTTGGTTCCATGAGCCCCACATGTCATAATAGCCCCTTTGATTCCATGAGATTCCACAGTGTCCCTGGGTTCCTTTGGCTCCAGGAGGCCCTGGAGTGTCACTGAGTTCCCCAGTTCAATGATATTCCCAGTGTCCCAATGGAGCCTTGATTCCATAAGGTTCTGCAGTGTCCCAGGTTTACTTTTCTACCATGAAAAAACCCTCCTGAAACCATGACATTATCCCCCTCTGTATTCCATTCCCTTTTTCATCATACAGTGTCCCAGCAACCCCTTGATTCCTTTGTGCTATTTGAGACACCCCATAATTCTGCCCTACTTTGGCCATGCTGGTCAGTCTGGGAAGCAGAGCCAGCAGGATGGGGATCACTCCTCTCCACCCTCTTCCATCTCCCTGGAAGGCTCAGTAGGCAAGAACAAGCTGGGCAGGACCATGGGCTGTTTGCAATGGCACGGAGGGCAGTGGAGGGCTCCTCTCAATCCAGCCTGTGGGCTGCAGAGTTCTTCAGGGCACCCTCCTGGAAAGCCCAGCCCTGGCTCTGGTACAGCCCTCCCTGAGCTGGCCACAAGTCCCCCCTGGGGGTTGGGCACAGGGGGCAGAGCAAATCAAAGGAGCCCCGTGCGGCCATCGCGTGGTCGGACCCTCCATCTGGGCAGGGGGAAGCTGCACTGGCACCAGACTGCGGGTGGGAGCTGCACTTCTCTCTCTTTCCTTACTTCTTCTTATTCTCTCAATCTCTCACAATATTTTAGGAAACTTAAAACAGGATGGGTTGGGTTTTTGCTGACTTGTCTGGGTTGGCCTGTGCTCAGTCAGTGCTTTGGGGAATGCTCTATTCTGGTGGAATGTTGCCCTTTCACCTTTTGTCAAGCTCCCTTATTTTCTAAAATTTACCAGTAAAAGTGTGTTTTTTGATCTCCTGAGAAGTCAAAAGTGTGTTGCATCTTTTCCACTGTGCTCCCTCAAGGTACTTAAAAAACTGAGGTCCATTTTCAAATATCTGGAGGGTGGATATTTTTGATGCCTTGTGTATTTTTTAAAGAAAAACCCCTTTGATGAGCTCATACCTCAAACCTGGGGTCTTACAGTCACCATACCTGGAAGTGATCAGAAAACATTGAGCTGTGGCACTTGGGGACACAGTTCAGTGGTGAAGATGCCAGTGTTGGGTTAATGGTTGAACTCCATGATCTCAGAGGTCTTTTCCAACCTTAACAAATCTGTGATTCTGTGGTGACTCAACCATTTCCCTGGACATTCCGTTCCAGTGCTTGATAAGTCTCAGCCATCCCTTTTGCTGCTGCAGCCAAGGAACAGAGCAGTGATTTTCACAGTCTTCCTGGATCACAGGATGGCCATCCTCAAGGACATTTCCATCAGCACCTTGTTCTTCCTGCAGATCAGTCATCTGAAGCCTCCAGGCCCTCCATGATGGCAGAGACCCCCAGGCAGCAAAGCCCTGTCCTGCCAGGCTGCACAGCCCAGCCCTGTGTCTCTCTGCCCTGGGCACAGCAGGGTTTGTTCTCCTTGGGCACCTCAGCCCCTCTGCCATTGCCATCTGCCCCCAGCCCAGCAGGCTCTGGAGCAAAGCACGGCTGAGGGCCAGCACAGCTCTGCTCTGACAGTGTCGTGGTCTGATCCGTTCCCTGCTCTGAGGTCACTTCTGCCCCTGCAGGGGACAGGCCACCAGCAGGAAGGTGTCTGGGGAAGGGCATGTGAGGTTCCTTCTCCCTGCAGGAGCTGATGGCTCAGCCGGGACTCCTGGCTGGGCCAGGGGCTCTCCAGCTGCCCCTGCCAGCACCTGGGACAGCCCAGCACAAGCCCCTTTGGTTCCAAGAGGCCCTGCAGTGTCCCAATGGCCTCTTGATCCCGTGAGGTTCCTCAGTGTCCCACGGTTCCCCTGATTCCATGAGGCCCCGCGTGTCACAGTGGTCACTTGCTTCCATGTGTTTCTGCAGCTGCCCAGGATTCCTTTTGTTCCTTGAGGCCCCACATGTCACAAAGGTCCTTTGATTCCATGAGGCTCCTCAGTGTCACAGTGGCCCCCTGATTCCAGAAAATCCTTAAAAAAGGGCCCCTGGATTCCATGAGGTTCCACAGTATCCTAGGGTCCCTTTGGCTCCATAAGGGTCTGCACTGTGATAAGGGCCCCTTGATTCCATGTGGTTTCACAGTGTCACAAAGGCCCCTGGTTCCCACAAGGTTCTGCAGTGTCTCATTGTTCCCATTGTTCCATGAGGTTCTGCAGTCTTACAGTGGTCCCTTCATTCCAGGAGGCTCCACAGTGTCCCTGGATTCCTATGGCTCCATGAGGCCCTGCCTTGTCAGACTGGGCCCTTGATTCTCTGAGGTTCCACAGTGCAACAATGGCCCCTTGGTTCCCTGAGGATCCAAAATGTTTCTGGGTTCCTGTGGTTTCATGAGGGCCCATGTGTCAAATGGCCCCTTGTTTTCATGAGTATCCACAGTGTCCCAGTTTTCCTTTGCTTCCATGGGGCCCTGGAGTGTCACAATGACCCCTCTGGTTCCATGACTTCCAGAATGTCTTGGAGCTCCTCTGGTTCCACTGGGAGCTGCATGTCCAGTGTTCCCTCATCAGTGTGATGTTCTCACAACTCCTTAAGTTCCATGAGGCTCTGCAGTGTCACAACTGGCCCTTGACTGCACGAGGTTCCAGAAAGTCCCAGGGTTCCTTTGGCTCCAGGAGGCCCTGTAGTGTCACAATGGCCTCTTGTTTCCATGAGGTTCCACAGTGTCCCAGGAATCATTTTTTCCATGAGGCTGTGGACTATTATTATGGAGCCCTGATTCCCTGCAGCCATGCTGTGTCACTATGGCATCTTAGTTCCATGAGATCCTACAGTGTCCCAGGTGCCCCTTGAATCCACGATATTCCAAAGGGTTTCTCTGATTCCATGACGCCCCCCATGTAACAATGGCCCCAAAAGTTTCAAAAATGTACCCTGATGCCAGGAGATACCACAGTGTCACAGTGAGTCCTTAATTCTATGAGGTTTCAAAGTGTTACAATGATCTCTTTGGCTCCAGAAGGCCCTGCAGAGTCACAATGGCCCCTTGATTGCATGAGGTTCCCCAGTGTCACAATGGTCCCTTTAGCTCCGTGTGGCTCTTTGAAATCCCGTGACCTCACGGCTCTTGAGGAGCCCTGAGAACTTCCCCAGGGGGAAGGGCTGGATCCTGTCCTGGGATGGGGCAACCCCGGCTGGACGGACACACTGGGAATGAGAGGCTGGGAAGCAGTGCTGGGAAAGGGCCCTGGGGGTGCTGGTAGGTGCCAGTTGGCCCTGAGTCAGCAGTGCCCTGGCAGCCAGGAGGGCCAAGCCTGTGCTGGGGGCATCAGGGAGGGGATTGTCCCGCTCTGCTCTGCCCTGGGGCGGCCTCACCTGCAAGATTGGGGCAGTTTGGGGGGACACAATGGAAGGGAGAGATTGAGCCATTGGAGAGTGTCCAAAGGAGGCCACAAGGATGGGGAAGGGCCTGGAGGGGAAGGTGTGCGAGGACACTGAGGGCACTTGGTGTGTTCAGCTCGAGAAGAGGAGACTGAGGGGGGACCTCACTGCAGTCACAACTCCCTGGGCAGGGACAGAGGAGGGGCAGGCCCTGAGCTCTGTTCTGTGGGGACCAGGGACAGGACTGAGGGAATGGCCTGGAGTTGTGTCAGGGCAGGGTTAGGCTGGATTTCCAAAAAAGGTTCTTCCCCCAGAGAGTGGTTGGGCACTGAACAGGCTCCCCAGGGCAGTGGGCACAGCACCAAGGCTGACACAGCTCAAGAAGTGTTTGGATGATCCTCTCAGGCTCATGGTGTGAGCATTGGGGATGGTCCTGTGCATGGCTAAGGGTTGGACTGGATGTTCCTTGGGGGTCCCTTCCAACTCAGCACATTCTGTGACTCTGGGATTATCAACCCTGTGTTCAGCACAAATCCAAAACACAGCCCTGCACTGGCCACGGGAAAGAAATTTAACTGGACTCCCCCTGAAAGCAGCACACCCATTATGGGCTCTCACACAAATATCCCACAGTCCATTTGCCACCTGGAACCAGTGACTCTGAGTTCCTGCTTCCCCAGCCCCAGGGATGGTGTCCTTGTCTGCTCATTCCTCCACACTCTCTTCTCAGTGATGGCATCTTAATCAGACAAGCCCATGAGAATAATTTCCTTATAAGTCTTCAATTCTTCTGTGGTTAATTAGACAGATCTCAGAAGTGTATTCAAAATGAATATATTGTATTAATAAAACCACAATAAAAGATGTCTTTTTTTGTGGCCTGTTCACTTTTTACCTGTTTTTACATTGATATTAGCAATCCCCAGTCAATATTGATCCCAAGCACCTCCAAATTTACTCTGAATAGATAAGAAAATCAAGACCCTTTGTGTCTGACAATCCATCAGAGTCCCTACCCCACCATTGCCTCATCCAAGCCATGGGACTCAAAGCAGCCTTGGGCAAATCTGAGCTTCCTCCACTAAAGGCTGGACCTGCAGGTTTCAGCTCCTTGGCACCAATTCCCACCTGTTTGGCTTGCAGAAAGAACTGCACAAAACAGGGGGTTTCTGTGGCTGGGTTTTGTTAACAGGGGGCTACAGGGGTGGCTTGTGTTAAAATCTGCCAGAAGCTTCCTCTGTCCCATGGAGCCAATGCCAGCTGCTCCAGGACAGAGTTCCTGCCACTGGCCAAGGCTGAGCCACTTAGGAGTGACAGTAACACCCGTGGCATAACATACTTAGGAACATAGGAGTGTTGCACAGAAAAAAATGCCAGCCTGGGAAGAGCAGAGTGAGAACATGGGATAACAACACAGACACCAAAGGCAGTGCAGAAAGAGGGGCAGGAGGGACCCCACAGGAGCAGGGGAAGGACTCAGAGCTGAGGCCCCTGCAGCCCATGGGGGAGCATTGGGGTGCAGAGACCCCCCTGCAGCCCCTGGAGGAGCCCACGCTGGAGCAGGGGGATGCAGGAAGGAGGCTGTGACCCCTGGCAGGCCCAGGATGGAGCAGGTCCTGGCAGGGACCTGCATCCCATGGAGAGGGAAGCCCAGGCTGGAGCAGGTTTTTCCAGGCATGACCCGTGGCACCTGTGGGCGACCCACGCTGGGTCAGCTCCTCCCTGAAGGACTGACCCCATGGAGGAGGGACCCACGGGACAGCAGGATGGGAAGAGCTGCTGCCCGAGGGATGGACTCAAACAACACCTGACTGCAACCCCCTTCCCCATCCCCCTGCACTGCTGGGGGGGGAGGAGGGAGAGCTGAGAAGGAAGGAGGGGTGGGGTGAAGGTCTTTTTAAAACTCTTTTATTTCCCACTCTTTGGCTTTTATCCTTTTAGGAATAAATTTAAGTACTATCCCTACTTTGAGTCTGTTTTGCCCATTAGTGAGTAACTTTCTCCTGACCATTTTCTCTACTCAGGAATCCTCAGCTGGTTTCTTTCTCTCCTCTGTGGAATTGCACAGGGAGGTGGAGGTAGTGGCTTTTAGTGGGTGTTTGAAATCCAACCAGGGTGAACCAACTACACCAACCCATGTTCTTGAGGCCCTTTTGTGATGTCACAGCCCATCCTCTCCATTTTGGAATAGCCCTTGGCAACCAAAGAACCAACACCCTACACCCCCAAAGTGAAGGCCCCCCTGTGTGCCATGGACCCCTTTGTGATGTCACAGCCCATTTTCTCCATTCCAGAACAGCCCCTGGAAACCAAAGAACCAACGTCACAGAATGTCAAACTGCAGCCCCACCCATCTGCCATGGGACTCTTTGTGATGTCTCGGCCTTTCCCCCAGGAAAGAAAGCCTGTAACCTTCGGGTTTCAGGTGCAGTTGGTGGGACACCCTGGGCACTCCATGGGCAGCAAGAGCTTTCTGTCCTGCCACCTTTTGTCTGGCAGGAATCTTTTTTCACATTCAAATCTGGCAGTCGGACTGACAATTCCAGCGCGGGGCTCCTGCTAACGAACGACAGCCCTGCCCTCCAGGAAAGAAACCCCTTACCCTTGGTCTCTTTTCCTCTTCCTAAAACACAACCTGCAGGGTAGCTTTCTGCCACCTCTTCTCTTGGGAATTGTTAAA